>NW_024609884.1:58529776-58744776 GCF_016920785.2 Ixodes scapularis
GGTGCCTCGCTCGTACTTCGCACGAGATTTCTTATACGCGTAGTCGTGGTATAAAAGACCATATACCATCTCGGCTAATACCGCTTACCACTAACCTAGAAGTTGTTTGGGTGTATCTTTGCACAACGCCTTCCGTAATAATGGGGTGTGTGTTACAGGCCACCGGATAATAAAAGAGATTTTGTTATTGAGCTGTATAAATGCCTTTCTGAACTCGCATGTAAATATCCTAACGCTTTAGTTACCCTTTTTGGTGATTTCAATTACACAAATATTGACTGGTCTACTATTTGTTCTAGCTGTGCATTTTCTCAAGAGTTTATTGACCTTTGTTTAGATTTTAGCCTATCTAATGTTATCACTCAACCCACTAGAATTACCAATCGCTGCAGCAACGTACTCGACCTATGTTTAAGCAATGACCTTTCACTCTTCAGCAACGTCACATACTTACCCAGCATTAGTGACCATTTCGTCATTGGGCTAACATTTTCCATCCCTACTCCTAAGAAATCACGTTATTGCAAATTCATTCGCGATTACGCGAGAGCCGACTACGCATCTATCAACACCAACCTCGAAGAATTTTATCACATATTCTCAGTTAACTTCGCAGAAAGGACGGTCAATGAAAACTGGATTCTTTTCAAAGATAGACTAACATCCCTAATCAAACGTTTCGTTCCACTCACTCGAATTATATCCGATAACGCTAACCCTTGGTACGATAAAACAGTTCATTGTCACTCCAACAGGAAAAAAAAGAGCTTACGAGGGCAAAGGCTCATAACACTAACGCATCTTGGAACGCCTATCACGAATGCGCTAGGGCCTACAAATCCGCGATTCATGATGCCAAATCCTCCCCAACATTTTAACCAATAAACCTAAAAAGTTTTGGAAAGTAATTAACCCAGCAATCTCTCTTCCATTACAATTCGTTGACAAGTACGGCCTTCCACTTTCTGACGAACATAGTGCTCTTGAAACTAACAACTTTTTTAGCTCGATCTTTACCAATGAAGACTTGCCAAGTATGCCCAACTTGTGCCAACCCCTTCATCCTCCTATGAATCCTATCATGATCGACCACTCTGGTGTACTAAAGGCCATTGATCAGCTGAAGGTGTCTTCTAGCTCTGGCGACGACCAAATAAACTCGAAAATATTAATAAATACTAAACACGTCTCTTCAACTTTCCTCTGCGACATTTTCTCGCAGTCTCTTCAACTTTCTGAAATTCCATGCGATTGGAAAATCGCTAACGTCATCCCCGTTTACAAAGCAGGTGATCGCCAACTAATCAACAACTATCGCCCCATCTCGCTCACCAGTGTGTCGTCTAAACTCTTAGAGCATATACTCTATTCTAACATAATAAACTTTCTAGACTCCCACAACCTTCTTTTCGAGCATCAGCACGGCTTTCGCAAGTCATACTCATGCGAAACGCAACTATAGAGCTTTTCTTACTGACGTTTACTCAAACTTTGATTCTAATAAGCAAACTGGCGCCATATTTATTGATTTCTCCAAGGCATTTGACAGGGTCCCTCATCAACGTCTCTTACTGAAACTTAGAAATATTAATATCCATCCCTCAGTCGTCAAATGGATCTCCGAATTCCTCACAAATCGCACCCAGTACTCATCTATTAACAACACCAAATCTACCACCTGCACTGTAGCCTCCGGCGTCCCCCAGGGAACCGTTCTTGGCCCCCTTCTATTTTTAATATACATTAATGACCTCTACCTCAACATCTCCTCTTCAATACGTCTGTTCGTCGACGACTGTGTAATTTATAGACATATTAATTCAAACCACGATAATCAAATTTTGCAGAATGACCTCGCACTTATATAACTCAGTGGTGCCACAAATGGCAAATGACTTTAAACTTTAATAAATGTAAATCTCTATCATTCACCCGCAGTTCACATGTTTCATCCTTTCCTTATCACCTTTCCACTATCCCAGTAGCTACCTGTTCCTCATATAAGTACCTAAGCGCTCACCTGACCTCTGATCTGTCATGGACTACTCACCGTGCTGCAGTCTTGTACACGTTACTAAAGAAAAGTAATCGATTACAATTACTATTACTCTTGGCTAAAAGTATTCGATTAGATTACTTGATTACTCGACGGAAAGATCAATTGGACATTACTTAAAGAAGTAATCGTTACTTTTCCGATTACTTTATTGTGTGAAGACACATCTTTAGAGCTCATAACAATGAGCTACTTCCAACCTATATTTTACATTTGCACAAGTATTGAAGAAGAAAAACTGGCTCCCTCTTCGTGGTCGTTGCACCTTCACAATGCGGACACAAGCATAGAATTCGTTTGAAGACGTTTAATGATTTGGACGTTCGCCAGTGTGTGTGTGTGTGTGGGGGGGGGGGGGGGGGGGGAGGGAGAGGGAGCGGAGGGGGTTCTAGATCTTGTAAAGCTTGAGCAAGGGTTGTCGCTCAAAGTTTGCGTCGCTCATTTTATTATTCACATGTGGATGAGCTCGCATGTTATACAAAAGAGCAGCAGCTCCAGGATTTGAAACGGATCGTGTGTAGTATCCATTAGCGGAAGAGGTCGCCCTGACCACTTCTCAACTCGAAACATTAAATTTGCTTGTCACAAAGACCACGTAGGGGAAATGCGGAAATATTTCAACTGCCTTTGTTATGTTTTGCATCCGCTTTAGGCATTCTTCGGTTCTGATTCTCCTACGGGCTGCGAGTACGTACACTAAGCAGGACTTTTTTTATTTTTATTTTTTATTTCTCTGTGTGTGTGAGTGTGTGAGTGGGCTAGTTTGAACGAAGGAGTCACAAAGCTACATTCTGCTTCCTCAAACTTCGCCCTGAATGGCCTTTGTCACTCACTGTGGCTTCCCTGGGGCTTCCCACTCCCAGTTCCAGCTCGAAAAAAAAAAAAAACAAAAAAAAAAAACGGACATTCCACAGAAATTGTACGTAGAAAGAGATTGACCTCGTTTCCTGCAGCTCCGCAAAAATCTTCTCTTTTCTTTTTTCCGTTCGAAAAAAAAAAAGCAAATTTTATTTTTGTCATTTCATAAAAAAAAAAAAGGCGTGTGCCGGGGGGGGGGGGGGGGGGGAGGGGGGGGGGGTCCCGTGGACAAATTGTAACGGTTACAAGTAATTTTATTACTTCAAAAAGTAATAAGATTACTCTTGTGATTACTGCCTAATAAAAGTAATCAACTGATTACAAAATTACTCCAAAAAGTAATCGATTACAAGTAATTTGATTACTTGTAATGCGTACGGTACAAGTCTGCCGTGCTGTCACTGCCGATGCTAACCGTACTCTCGGATTTCTTCGCCGTAACCTCAGACTAGCTACACCTTCAGTAAAACTACTAGCTTATACGACCTTGGTCAGATCTAAACTTGAATTTGCTTCATCCATATGGTCACCATGGCAATCATATCTAACTAACAACCTTGAATCCGTTCAAAACAGAGGTCTTCGTTTTATTTACTCTGACTACTCCCCATACACTAGCATATCAGGATTACGCAAATCAGCTAACCTTGACTTACTTTCTTTACGTCGAAGGGTGTCACGTCTCACTCTTCTTCACAAAATCTTTTACCACAACAACCATCTAAAAGATTCTCTACTATCACCTCCCTACCGTACTTTCCCTCGTTTTGACCACTCATGTAAACTGCTCTCAATTACTTCGTCATCTGTCTCTTATAAAATGTCGACTTTACCATCTGCTATTGACGATTGGAACTCATTACCTGACCTCATTGTAAACATGACTGACAAGTTTGCTGCAGCCGTTAACCTCTTTCTTTCTGAAATACAAGTATAGGTTACAGCGTGTTTTTTATTAACTATTTTTGTTGATGTTTTTATTGTGTTCACGCCCTTGTATAATGCCCCCTGGGGCCCTCAAGGAAAATAAATGATGATGATGATGATGATGATGATATGGCTGAGCGGTGGGCAAAGTCTACATGTATAATCGTTTAATGTTCAAGCTGTTCCCCCGCCATCATTGCAGTTTCGTGTGTATGTTTTGTTGCTGTTTCACCACCATCATCGGCCATGTACCAACAACTAGCTCAACTAAAATCGAGAATATATTCGTAGCTTGGCGACTTCCGCTCAGTGTATGCGCGGCGTGGGTTTATCTGCTTGCGTCGCAGCCATGACATGAGTGTTTGCTTCATATACCTTGGGTGCAAATGTGAATGTGTGCGTATACTGCCGCCCGTGTATGCGCGGCGCGGATTTATCTGCTTGCTAGTACGACGTCCTAGAGGACGACGTCAAAGGCGACGTCAAGGACGACCTCTAGGGTGATCTCAGGGACGACCTCTAGGACGACGTCGAGGGCGGCGTCTTAGAGGACGACGTCTAGAACGACCTCTAGGATAAGCTCTAGGGCGATCTTAAAGACGACCTCTAGGACGACCTCAAGAACGCCGTCTAGGACGACGTCAAAGACGACCTCTAGGACGACTTTAACAATGCCGTCGAGGACAACGTCAAGGACGTCAGGTCCTTTGAAGGGGGTGCGAATGTGAAGGAGTGTGGAGTGCCGCTCCGGTATACGCTCCGCATACGCGCGGCACCTGCGTATGCGCGGCGCATCCGCGCGCCGCTCGTATGTGCACGGCGCATTCGAGGCCAGATACCGAATCGCGAAAACCGGGTGAAGTAACTAATGAAAGCTATCGCATTAAAAGTGTATATTATGACCCTTAATAAGTGACGTAAACTATGTTTTCTTTACTTTCCAGAAAGGCACTAAACGATGTTGATGAAACAACAGCATCGCTGTTGTCATCAACATCGCCATAGCCCAACGTTACTAAAACACTCAGTTGGGAAACTCGCCGTCGAAACCTGGGCCGCTGGCGTCCACCGAGACAGAGCTAAATGCGACAACAGCGCTACTCTTTATCGTTTGTCTGTACTGTGGTCACCTTGAGCTTTTTGAAAGCCTGTTTTTGCGTAAAAACAAACGGAAAAGATTCTTTTTGTATGAAATTTATTGGAGTTTAGTACCAAATGATGGGCGCGTGATGTTTTTATCATCTATAGTTCGCAAGGTTTTGCGGAACAATTAATATTGTTTTCATACAACCATGCCTCAGCGGGCCTTTCAGGTAGCACGTCCTGACCTAGGTGCATTTTAACGTCAGTAGTTGAACGCGGCGCGTCCGCCGGGGAGACGGGGGTGGCACCCCCTGTAACCTCTACCGCTGTATCTGTTCTTACGCCAAAATAGAAGTCACGTGCAGTTCTTCGAGAGGCCACTGCGGGAGAAATGGTGGTGTTGTGTTCGTCATTAGCTCGGTGCTCGGAGACAGATTAGGGCCACTTTTTCAAAGCCGTCTCTATGGGAGTTTCCCAACTGAGTGTTTTAGTAACGTTGCCATAGCCCTAAAGCGCCTGGGAATTTCATATATTCCATTCCCCGATGGATCAAGAGGCGTAACTGAATTTAAAGGGAAGGGGGGGGGGGGGGTGCAACGATTTTAAGATTAAAAGAATTTGCATCTCGTCATTTTTACGTTGTTTATCGTGTCCGGAGCACAGGGAAAGCATCTCCATCATTAAAAAAATGTCGCGATTCCGCTGCATAATCGCAAAGCAAAAGTCGAGCTTCTTCTTCCACCTGCAGCCGCGACTGGCAGCCGAAGGAACTACGGCGAGAAGCTTACGTGACCTCAGTCGGCTCTAAGCTGCAGCATAACGCCCGCTAATGTCAGCAGAGAGAGAGAGAGGGAGAGGAAGCGTCCTCCGAGAAAGCACACGGGAACCTACACGGCACCCCGAATTACGTCACTAGGAGGGGGACCAGGTGTGACCCTGAAGGCTGGGAGTGAGTTGAGGGGTGCCCGAAATGCCAATATTTATCTTTTTTTTTTTTTTTTTACGCAACAACTAGGACACGCAGGCGAAATCGGTTTTTACAGCGGATTGTCCGGTATGTCGACACAAACCTTCCTGGACAGCCACCGCCATCTATAAGCGACGGCGGAAAGCACACAACCAGTATGGTTGCCGCCGTCGCTCGTATATGGTGACAACCTTTCCAGCTATCGTAGAAGAATTGATAGTTGGGCGCGTTGGTGGGAATTCATCGTAGGAAACAGCACGAAAAACAGACGACGACGACGAAGCACACGTAACGAGCGCAGCGCTGGTCACGTTAGTTACTTCGTCCTCGTCTGTTTTGAGCGCTGTTACCTACGCTCCTACGCTCTTATCAGTTTCGGTTTGGACTCACGATCAGAGCCACTTACGATCGCTCACGATGGGTCAGCCGCGCGCCCTTTCGGGGAAGAGAGACAGGCTGCGGAAGGGTAACCGCCGCAAAGCCTCTGTCGCCTCGACTTCCACTGCGTCCAGCGCGCAATTCTGATTCCCTTGCCAAAGAGCACATCGCTCGCCTGGAAAGCCGCCGCCGAAAACAGAACCAGCGATGTAAAGGGCGCCGGCGGGCCAACGCCACGGACGACGATCGTGCCACGGAGGCCAAGAGCAAGCGCGAGGCCCGGCGACCGACTCTCGTTTGCCGGGGACGTATCCACGATCGGCGGCGTGTCGGGCGAGAAGAAGCGGGAAACGGGCGCGTGCACGTTGCGGCAGTGTATCGAGTACAGCTCCGCAAGTCTCCCCTCTTCACGAGAGTGGAAAGGCTGAACGTTTTAGAGCGCAGCTCTTAGGGGCCCGTTTCCGGCTTGAGCGGCGTCGGCGTCGCCGTCGGCGTCGGCGTAACCGCGCGGTGCATCATGGGAAATGTCCCATAATGCACCGCGCGAGCCCCCCACCGGGGTCACGTGACCTCGTGGGGGGCACGTGACCCCTCCGAGGTCACGTGACCCCGGTGCATCACGGGAAATGTCCCATAATGCACCGCGCGAGCCCCCCACCGGGGTCACGTGACCTCGTGGGCGGCACGTGACCCCCCCGAGGTCACGTGACTCCCCTGAGGTCACGTGACCCCCGCCGATGTCGCGTGACCCCCAATGACGTCATCGTCACTGATGACGTCACCGGCATCCACATCGCCATCATCACTGATGACGTCACCGGCATCCACATCGTCATCGTCATCATCACTGATGACGTCACCGGCATCCACATCGTCATCGTCATCATCACTGATGACGTCACCGGCATCCGCATCGTCATCATCACTGATGACGTTACCGACATCCGCATCGTCATCGTCATCATCACGGATGACGTCATCAGTGACGTCACTGATGTCGTCACCGGCATCCACATCGTCATCGTCACTGATGACGTCACCGGCATCCGCATCGTCATCGTCACTGATGACGTCACCGGCATCCGCATCGTCATCATCACTGATGACGTTACCGACATCCGCATCGTCATCGTCATCATCACTGATGACGTCATCAGCGACGTCACTGATGACGTCACCGACATTCGCATCGTCATCATCACTGGTGAAGTCATCAGTGACGTCACTAATGACGTCATCGGTACCCGCATCGTCATCGTCACTGATGACGTCATCAGTGACGTCAGTGATGACATCATCGGCATTGGGGGTGATGTGACCCCCAAGGTCACGTGACCCCCTAAGGTCACGTGACCCCCCCCTGGTTAGTTTAACCCCCCCCAGTGCCCTTCCCTCCTCCTCCTCAAGAGCTGCGCTCTAATTCGGCGTTACAGGGAGTTGTAAGCAGCTTTCACTTTTTTTTTCTGAAAAAATCGTAAGGGTGCAGGCGAGCTGGTGAATATTAACCATGTAGAATTAACCTGAGACTGTATTGTATTGTATTTTTATTGCACTTTTATTGTACAGTGCCGCCTGGTGTGCAGGTATTCAGGGAAAGGCAGTGTGCCCATACACGTTTAGCGATAGACAGGACGACGTCTCAATGGTAGACAAGAAACATCAAAACGTAGAAGGGACAGAAAATAGACAGGACGACGTCTCAATGGTAAAGAAACATCAAAACGTAGAAGGGACAGAAAATAGACAGGACGACGTCTCAAGTCTAGAGAAGAAACATCAAAACGTAGAAGGGACAGAAAATAGTCTCAAAGAGACGTCGTCCTGTCTATTTTCTGTCCCTTCTACGCAGTCTTGGGTAAGTTACTTTTAAAAAGTAATTCGTTACAGTTACAGTTACTTTCTGAAAAAAAGTAGCGAAGTTACCGTTACAGTTACCGCAATAAAAAAGTAACTCGTTACAGTTACAGTTACTTTTAAAAAGTAACGACGTTACTTTTCAGTTACTTTTTTATAACAAAAAATTAGGAAAAACTACAAAACGCTTTTCACCAAGTTTATTCGCATGAAATTAAAAAGTGTGCTTTTTACTTCATATTGTAACTTACCAGCAGTTGCTTCTCGAAATTAGTGTCTGAAAGATTCCCTTGTTTGATAACGAACAGGGTTCGTATAACGCGCTGGATGGGATTGCTGTGTTGTTTCGCCGGAACAGGTTTTTGGTTACCGACTAGGCGTTGAGGCAACAGAGTGCCTTTTTCTGCGGTCACGTTGTTGGTAACCGCCTCCACCACAGCAAAATACTCTCTGTACGCCGGCCATGGTAGTTCTTTGTTCTTATCAACATCCCTATCCTTGGTAGCACTAGCACATTGCTGGCTCGTTGACGGTTGCGCTGGGTTCATAGAGTCCCTGGACATATTTCAGTTCGTACCCGGCAAGCCAGAAACAAACCCCGCGCAAACAGCAAAAAATTTTGCCTCGACTGTTGATACTACACCGGAGTAGTGGCGCAAATCAAAATATGAAACATGCGTAGTGCGGAGTGGCGGCGCTAATCAAAATACGAAACATTCGCACTGCATTCCGCGTGTATTGTTCTTTCACGTTTGATTCGCCCGATTAAAAAGCGTTCGCGCAGAAAAAAGAAAAACCGCAAAAGAGATAGTTCTTCAAGATACCAAGATGTAAGTGTTCACACACAAAGTATACGCGCGTGCTAAAGATAACTACATTGTTTTTTAACCAAATCTACACGTGGCTATATTCGGGTCGTGACTGGCGAGAAAGAGCGTACTCACAAGTTTGTGTAAAAAATAACTTGACACTCGAAATGTCGGAACAGACAATTTCCAAAGCAAAAAGAATGTCTAAATTGTACCCTCGTACAGTGATATATTATTCATAATATCTTTATTCAACCCTGGAGGGTTGCGGCACCACAGAAAGGCCATTGGCCCATACCTGAGGCCTGTGGTGCCGCACTACTACATATTGTGAAAAAAGAAACAAATAAATAAATAAATATGACAATAAAGCATTCAACGTTTTTTCCATGGAAGATCACTGCTGAAGGAAGTCCGATGCCTCCTTGCACCAGTCTTTAAGGTCATCCTTCTCCTGGGGTGGACAGTCGGTCAGCGTCTTTGGCAGCGAGCGCCAGAGGGTTACACACTTCACCAAGACAGAGTTCTGGTGACGCACAGTGCGACCGAACAGTGGCTGTAGCCCACCAGATCTAGTAAGGCGCAAGCTTTTAACCAGCGGGAGCTCCTGATCTCTTGGGAGGAGGCTGTCAGCAAGGAGCCGGAGTGATGCAACCTGCCGGCGAAGTGCTAGGGGGTTCCACCCCACCATCCTCAGAAGTTCTTGCGTGGACAGGTCGCGGTAATGTGGCAGTCCAGGGGAAGCCTGGCGCCGCAAGACTGTGTAGGCGGCACGCCGCTGCACACTCTCGAGGGACGCTTTCAGTGAATTCTGGTAAGGGTCCCAAACTGAAGCACAATACTCGAGTTGTGGGAGCACTAGAGCAGTGTACAGGTCCCGCAATGCACTGGCGCCAGCTCCTCGGGTGACTCGACGCACAAATCCGAGCATCCGGCGGGCTTTTGAGGTCACCTCCCCAATGTGCGGCGAAAAGGTTAATTTTGAATCTACTGTCACACCAAGAAGTCTTGCACGGTTAGTGGCGGGGAGTTCCTCTCCATTCAGCTGGAAGCTGTGCTGTCTGGTGTTATGGCTTCTTGATGTGGTAATGAGAGTTGATGAGCATTTGTTAATGTTCAGGGGGAGCTTGTTTGCCACAGACCAATCATGGACGGTGTTGAGGTCGTCCTGAAGTTGCTGATACTGGGAGGGATTCTGGACTGGGTGCATAATTGTCAAATCATCTGCATACAAAAGGGGCGTGCACTGCAGGGAAGACGTCACATCGTTGATAAAAATGCTGAACAAAGTCGGCCCAAGAACACTTCCCTGAGGAATTCCCGACATGACTTGTTTGGGGCTCGACACTGCGCCCCGGAAAACAACTCTCTGGGAGCGATTTCGCAGAAAGTCAGAAATCCAATTCTCAAGGCAGCCTGTAATGCCCATCTCGGATAGCCTGCGGCGCAGCATGTTGTGATCCACCCTATCAAAAGCTTGCTTAAAGTCAAGCTGCAAGAGTTGACAGGGGATGCGGATGCGGTAACTGGAAAGTAACGACAAAAGTAACGTCGTTACTTTCATCGTTACCTCAGAAAAAGTAATAGAACTACAGTTACAAGTTACATTTTCAAAAAGTAACTCGTTACAGTTACAAGTTACTAAAAAAGTAACGAAATTACAGTAACGCGTTACTACCCAAGACTGCTTCTACGTTTTGATGTTTCTTCTCTACCCCAGTCTCAGGAATTAATTCAACATGGTTTTTTTCTGCTCTTTACTTCATAAGTCTCAGATGGCACAGCTTCCATAAAATTTTTGATTGAGTCCGGAAATCGTTGCCTGCCGGCCAAAACGAACTCGTTCCACGCTGCGAGTGGGCACGCGTAAGCACGCGTGGGCACGCGTGGGCACGAGTGCCGTGAAACGAACTCGCTATTACTGTACATGCTGTGCCGATACCTTGGTGATTCGTTAGTGCACAGGTAATCAGATTTGTTCATTTTTATAATTATGAATAATTTGGAACGAACATTATATCTGTCATACTCTGTTCTTGACTTTGAAGATTTGCGTGCTCACGAAGTTTTGTGGCCGAAAAAGGGTAGCTATATTTATTATAAATCGCTGGATTCTTTCAAGTTTAAGGCAGTTTGATATTGCATAGGGGTCCCATACAATTTTAGCATATTCTATAATGGGTCTTACAAACGTCTTACAATGCTTAAGCTTCTTATTTCCGGGGTGGCAATGGCCAGGTTTCGCCTGAGGCACCAGTGTTTTATTGGCCTTTCATTACCAATATGGGAATTCTAACGGAGGTAGATGTAAATAACAGACCTAGATACTTATGTTCGCTCACTCTTGAAAGCCCGGTACCGTCAATGCTAAAGTTATAGTCTAAAAATTTTTTTTTCTAGGTACTGACATAAGAACTAATTTTTCCAGATTTAACATCATTTGCCAATTATATCACTTTTTTTTGTAATTAGTTTAATTTGTCCTGGTCATCTCTACTTTCTATCTTGTTATACATTACAGTCATCTGCAAGAAGTTGTGATCATTTATAAAAATTATAAACAAGAGGGGACCTAAACTACCCTGGGGAACACCTGTTTCCGGGAAGAAAGATAAGATGAAAACCACCTTGTGAAGTTTGAGTTGTTAAAAATGATGTTAATTCGGAGTAATGATTTAGATGCTTTATCAAACAGTTTCGCAAACTCCAGAGATATTATAAACTTTTGACTGCGGCAATTAATCGTCCTAGAGAGGTCATGAACGGTTTGAATCAGTTGAGTGGTTGTCAAGAGTCCTCTGCGGAAGCCATGCCGAGATCTGAACAATCAATCATAATTTTCAAGATAATCCCACATGTTTAGATATGTTCAAGCAGCTTAGAACATGAAGGGCGATAGGTCCCCGTTTCTGAGACATTTCCACGTTGTTGAGCACACCTGTATCAATGCAAGGCTTACTTACAGGCATTCCTTTTTATTACGTATACACAAAGCATTCCACTTGCTTTTTCAAATGGGCTTCAGTACTGGAGTAAACATAGTCGGATACTTCATCAGTCTATAATCGGTACAACCCATGTATCAAATTAAAAACTGGAACAGTTACAGTAGGAACAAGTGTTTTTTTTTTTTTAATAAACATCGTTTACAAGATCTACAAATACAGCATGAAATGGTTGACTCTACTACACTTGCAAGCTTTTCTGGGTTCAAAAGCAAATCCATCAACAGAGGATAACAGGGTGTAAAGATTAATTGGACGAAAGGGGTTGGAGGTACGAGAGAGTGGCTTGCATTACCCACACTGCTGCAGAGAGGTGGAGACCATATGGAGAAAAACAGAAGCAAGTCAGAAACAGGGGAGTGTGTTCAAACGACACATCAGTTTTGCAGTAATTACTTTTTTCAGATCTTTTCAAAGCGGGCACATGCTGAACCCTAAGGCTCCCAGCATCCTCCCACACCTGAGCATAAAGCGAGAAGTGGCTTCGGACCATACGCATTGAGACTTGGCATAGACACTCTATCAAGTCATCTATTTCTGCATCGAGTTTGTCCTTCAGCTTTCCTACATGGCTGCTAGCAAAATTCAAACATAGTAGTCCCTTGCTCTCAGGCTGCGGGGAAGACTAAGAAAGCATACATAGATTCGAAGCCATCACCAGTTTTCCAGGACCAGCCAACAGAGCACCTGGTGTTCCTTGGCACGAGCTGACAAGAAACATGGTCAAGTAGGTTCTTCATTGTGTTAAAGCGAAAGAAACAGTTTATGTTGAATCAAGCTCGCCAGTGAAATGTTTTGAGGATATTGTTACCTGGAGACTTTCCTTGCGAGGGTGAGGTCTCTTCAATAGCGATGGGCTTTCGCATAGGACATAGCACCCTGCACGACTGACATAAAAATTTCTGGTCTGAAGGTGGTTTTGCAAATGTTGGCACACAGGGCACAAGCAAAAACCCACCAACCCTAAAGGGTATCTATCGTCGTAGAAGCTGTTAATGTCCCCCGTTTGCTCTTGGAGCAGATTCTGCTATCTTGTTGTTTATTCCCAAGAAGAGACAAAGCATCTCGGGATCTGCGGAGGCCTTGAGCACATATCTTCTATCCGAAATAAGGGTTACTGCACAGGTGAGCTGATGAACGTATCATAGTGAAAAAAACCTTGAGCTAGTCTCAAGGTTTTTTTCACTATCATCTTTTATCCACATAGGGCACCAGGAACCCGCCCGAGCACCAAACTTATGTTGCTCAGGCAGTTGCCCCATATGTGCTGTGCTTATGTTGCACTGGGGGGCAACAGTGCTCCTCTTCCAGGCGAATGAACAGTTAGGTGAATGCATGTGCACACAATCCAGGTTCCTTCTCTGGGACGAAGATTTGTGCCCACAATGGCCATCAGCGCTCCAAAAAATGGGGTCTTTGTCAGTGGCTCCAGAGCCACCGGTAACATCTCCCATGGCCGATCGGTCTTGGGCTTTAAGGGGAAGTTGTGGCTCTGTCAGCAAGACTTTCTGCTCCAGAGAAGGCTCCACGAAGTCCTCGGAGTCCCCAGACAGCAGCTCTCCAATGCCCCAGCAATCCTCGATGGCCAGGTCAGCCTCTAGAGCCTCCTTTGAACCAAGAGATGTCACTACAAGGCAGTCCCCTTGTCCAGCACTGGGAAGCATGCTCGGGACTCTGCCGGCTTCTTCGGGGTGCGAAGTCAGGATTTTCAGACAGGGCTCCTCTGCAGCCCACTGGGCCCAGTTCAAGAAAAGGTATTCATCATTAAACAACGCTGTAGCACTCTTGTGTCGCTCGAGTAACTTGGCTATTATTTTTGCCAGCACCAAACCAAGGGGGCCCGGGTGCAAGGCATTCGACGGTCGTGGCAGCACCTCCAGTATCTGAAATAAAAAAATAATCCAATCCAGAATTGCATCCTGTTGTCCAAATACTGGTAATAAGGTAAAGTACAAAACAGATCAGGCAGAGCTTATAATACACTACCGACATGTTGCACTACACATGCAAGCAGGCTTAAAAGGGATACTGACACCCCCAATGTTTTTTTTGTTTTTTTGCCAGATGACTTAATATGGTGTCAGGGGACTACCCAACCAGTATTTTGCAGCAGCGCCAAATGTATTTTTAATAAAAACAAAAAACGGAACTGCTCGAAACACGAGCACGGAAGCTCATGGCCGGAACTCGCGTAGCTTCTCCAACATTTTGTTTTTCTTCGCTTCTCCAACGTGTGAACCAGACGATGACGACAAATTTGCGTGCACCGTTTGTCTTGCGATTATTTCACACCTATATCCCTTCCACTCGATGCTCTGCACCCACAAAAGACAGTTCTGAATTAGCGGCTTCATGTGTCACAATGTTGGTTCGTCGTGCGCCGCCATCCCGTCGTCCAGCTTGCGGTACGTTACCATGTGGAGACCGACGTGTACATGTACTTCATGTGATCTGTTCAACATTTTGTTTTTTCAATCAATGTATTTGCAGCTTTTTGGAGGCCACAAAAATGGAGTTCATATTCTTTTCTATTTTTAACATTGAATGTCTAGCTTAGATGACCCAAGACTTTGAATTTATTTGGTACACATAGTTTGAATGCCACGCAACCATGGAAAAGAGTGAGCGTGACTGAACCCGGCCCATTCCATACTGGCTGTTTTCTGGCACAAAAAAAAACAACAAATTTCGAGCTGAAAATTATGTTCTGGGTAGTTGACTCTTATAGGTCATGTTCAAATAAAACCCTTGGCGAGTATAAATACTGTCAGTGTCCCTTTCAATGCATTCATCGAATGCATTGGCACCATTGCTGCCACCTTAAGAAAACTTTGAAATAATCGAGTTGCCAAGATACCATAGGTTGCACAAGTACCATAGTTGCTAAACTTTTATTTTGACTTTGCATCGAATGCACTGATGGCAGCTTTGTGGGGGTATCAGTGAAGATGAGCCAGAAAAAATTACCTCCTTCATTGGCTTCATCCTGCACAAATCACTTGCTCATGAAGATGTTGCTGGCCTTGAGTGCTTGAACCTTATTAATCTTGAGGAGTACAAACGATTAACCCAGCTGAAACTTTTTCTTAGTTCAAAAATTCCAAAAGCCTTTCCGGACATAAAAGCCAATTGTGTGCTGAACATAGACGATGCCGAAATTTCAATATTACAAATGTTTGATCACGTTTGGACTATTTCCCTCACATGCTGACCTAATTTGTTGGTACCATGAGAATGCATACAGGGTAGGAGTAGGAACTACAACCACCTTTTCCAAAACGTGTGAATTTTCCCTCAAGATTTGCATAATGCTGAGTCATAAACTGAGTGGAACAAACAGCCACGAACAATAAGTAACAGAGGTCATGCTATCTGATTCCTTGAGGTCATGGAAAGGCGTATGGCTTCTCAAGTGCTTGGTAGCAATTTTGCATGGTAAGAATGTGGAGGTCAGGACTTGTGTACATGTCAAACAAAGCACATGCATTTTTATAGGTTCCATCAACCTCTGCTGCACCTTTCTAATAAGAATGACAGTACTCATGGAACCCTTTCAGAACTCTCACCCATAATGAGTGCACCACCGAGTTAAAAAAAGGTTTAATTGGAGATGTTTTTTATTCTCCTCTAGGCTTCAGTGAAATGACTGAATAGTAGTAAGCAGCTACAAACCTGGAAGAAAATTTCTGCTGCAACACACAAACAGATAGAGCTCACACCTCACGGCAGTAGCTTAGATGTAGAATCGACAGTCTTGAATTTCTTCAGTAACAGTGATAATTTGATTCTGTAAAAATTTGTCTTCGAAAGTCAGACAGCCAGGCAGCTTACACAAAGATGACTGCTGAAGGTTTCCTCTAAAAATAACCATGTTTTTATGGGATCATTAGACTTGAGTGGAAACTGCACACCTCACCCTTATCAGTGAGACAAGACAATCTTTATTGCCAACAAATGACATGTGACTGGGCTACAGTGAACTGGGCATGGCAAAAACGGGGTTGCACCCACACACTAGTCACAGCATGTAGGATAGGTCATATTTACACAAGAATAATCTCTCATATCCTCAGGTATAATTACATAATATTTAATGCTCTAAATTTCAACTGGGCTCCTGTATCTTAGGAGCCCTAAAAATCAGTCAACAACAAAGAAAAACAAACTCTGAAGACAAACAAACATGGACCTAGAGAAGCAAACTTAGGAATTTGACTAAGGTACACAGAGCACGGCTAAATCCATCTTTCCTTTGGCAGATCTCATTTGCTCCAACATCAGAGCAGTAGGTTAAGCAATGTCCTTGTGACAGTAACGCATTCACTTGCACACTAGGGGTATCTGCACACTCTCACCAAAGGCCAACCATTCGGACTGTACCGGAAACAGGGTCGTAATGAGGTAAACATTACTAAAGGCCACACAATTGCACACCAACAAAACTCAGGAGTCTGGTACACACTCGGGTCAAAAACCACTGTGCTCAGGTTCACGCAAGCTGACTAAAACACTTTGATCGGAACAGCCAGTGCTGCTGCCCGCTTAAGCCCAAGGGGTCCTTCAAGAACGTTTGGCCAGCATGGATTCTGTTCCCTCACAACTGGCACCAGACAATACCTTGAGCATCAGCTTGTCTTCCCCACTCAGTGCCCAGACTGAATGAAAGACATCGTGGATGCTGTCCCCTGAACAAGAAGTGAGAAAAGAGCAATGGCAGCAATCAGTAAGAGCATAGGAAGGCATGCATGAATCAAATTTCAGTAATATGACACTTTCCTGCACATCACACAATGAAGTCATGGTTGAATGCGTGTATTTTCTCACTCAAATGTTAATAGACAAGCTGCTCACTGGCAAAATACATGGGGCCAATACTGAACATGAGTGCCACAATGTAGAGAATGAATTTCCTCATTAGAAGGACTAAGGGACAAGTGACAATGTCTACAACATGGTTGTATACAGCTTATGGGTACACCTGGATCATACTATAATACTGGAGAAAATCAACTTGGTTAAACATACTTTAGAAAGCTATCTTAAAGGGCAACTCCACTCAATTCCAAGAAGCTTGAGATAATTAGGGGTGACCTCACATTGAGAAGTACTCAAAAACAACTTATTTTATGCGGGCTCAATATTTCGCGATTTAGGTTAAAGCTGAAATTTCGGAATAATTCGCAAGTTCTAATTTTCGCGACGCGGTGGGATCTCAATATAGATTCCAATGTGTTTACATTTTTACCATAATTGTTTGTGGGATTTATTTTTCATGAATTGTGGGCGATTCGCGAAAATTAGGTCCTCGCGAAAATTATGTCGTTTACAGTAGAGACCAGGGGTGGCCAGGCTGACCCGGCCTAAGAGCCGAAAACAAAACCATGAAACCTCAAAGAGCCGCGCAAGGGGTGGGGGGGGGGGCAAACTTTTGTTTAGAGCAGTAAACGAAACTCGAACTACTTTCAATCTATCAGAGTCAAAAGCAGTCCAGCTGTACTTAAGGTAAGATTACCAAATCGCAACCTGTATTTCGATTTAAAACGCGTTCCATTTCTCCTTGTGTCGAAGTGCTTGCGTGACCGTGAGGGAGGCGGTGGAGAAGGGGGGGGGGGGGGCGTAGGGGAGGGAGTTGCGAGCCACACTTTAACACGCGAAGAGCTACTTGCGGCTTGCGAGCCACAGCTTGGCCACCCCTGGTATAGACTGTTTCCCAAAAAGTTCATATTGCTCATGTAACCTACTTTCATACATGATCACAAACCGAAACCAAAACTTTGGGTGTGGCAGGCAACATTGGCACCACATAGTCAAAGGCATGAAGCACCCACATACTACAAACAGTCACATGATTTACAATGCAAACGGCACAGCACCAGTGACATCTGCATCACGGCAGGCTCTGCATTCAAAGATGTCTGCACCATGGTGCCTGCACGCACGTCATTCAGAAGCAGAGCCTAAGTTTGTAGGCAAAACACCATCAGGACAGAGGGGACGTACACTATATGTCAGGATTAACAGGATTAACCTACAGCAGACACCTGGCCTGGTGCATTCTCAACACTGTAAAAGCACATTTAAAAATCAGGTATGTGAAGAATGACATCCTGAATACGGTGGGTTTGCGAATTTGGCATGGCGAGATGGCAAAGGGTTTGAGAAGGATAAGTACCCACGCAATACTGATACAAAGAGCAGAAGGACGCATTGTGGTAAAAACCAATAGGCTAGTGACTAGTGAAAAATAGGGATATGTTTTTACAGGAACCGTTTATGTAACAGGAAGGGCGGACCACCCGAATAAAATCAAACCGAACTCCTGTCAAGCTGACGTGTTTGCTTTTTCTTTTTTCCCGAGAACTACTGAAGAGTGGCTGCATAAAGATGTATACTTGACAACTTTTTAAAATAGTGTTTGAATAGTTCTTTGGCTTGTGTTTGATGGCTGGTGCTTTTACTTTTCCAGTTGTTTTTCTACACCTTTCCAAAAAAACACTCGACCCCAGGGGCAACAACCCGTTTTCGAGCCCAGTCACTGAGTTTGAGGCTAGACTCTCACCGGCGTCCCTGCTAACCCTAACCGAGTGGACTGTGATTTCAATAGGCGCAGCCTTCATAGGCACAGTTTCAAATACTGCTGGCGGCTAAATTCTCGTCTTTTCCCGCTATATTTTGTGTTTCATGGTACATGTATTTTCCCGAGGACATTGAGAAAGCATTGTACCACATTTAAAAAAACAAAAAAAAGCAAAAAAATTGTAAACTATTTTTGTTGGGTACGCGCGCTACAGAACGAATGCACTACAATGTTAATTGTCTTCTTTTTTTTTTTTTTTACAGTTAATTTTTACGGCGTTGCCCGATTAACCGCGTGCCAAATGACGAAGCGATTAGCTGTCGAAAATAAATTACAACTGAAGATAGCCGAAAAGCATGTATTTTTCATGCTCACAAATAACGTGTTTACCGATGGACAGGACACGGATATACAATTTAAGAAGTTTTAACATTCAATCAATATATTGTATCTACCACACGATGCAGCATTATCCACAAAGAATTTATTTGAGAAAGATCTCAAATAACACAGTCACAGTCGACGACAGTGACATTTTGACGATTGGACGGAATCCTGACGATTGGACGGAATCCAAGCAGACTTCGTTTTGGGGCATGTTTTGGGGAGAGCTTCCTTTTTTCACAACAGCACAAAGGCAAAGGAACGAAAGCGACTGACCCGTTTCCCACCCCAACCCGGACAACTATTTTTAGAGATGACTGAGGACTCTGCGCAGATTATCGCTGGGAGGGGGGAAAACAATTGTCATTGTTCGCAAAATTGCGTCGAAGGCCGTTCGACGTCCTTCCTCTCCTTTGTTTCCCGTGAATGTTGAGCAGAAAGAGCTTGAATGGCAGGCACTTACCAGCCCTATTTCTCACAGTGGAAGATAACACAAAAAAAGTGCACAGCATGCATAAAAAAAAAAAAGAAAAAAAAATTAAGTGGAAATTTTTAAGAGGGGTTAGAAAACCTTGAATGCAAAATGGCAAAACATAGGTAGAGAATTGCACTGAGCAGGTTTTCACAGTTCAGAGAGTGGCAGAAAATTTCTTGCTGCACGTAGTGTGTTGAGATTGCGACCGAAGCAACTGTGCGGCGGGTGCGAGGGTCGCACCAGCCGCATAGGCATCAGCAACATGGCGGCGGCCTAGGAGCGTTTTTTTGGAAAGGTGTATAGTGCCTCTTATGCATGCCAGTTGTGCCAATAGATTTTTTACTCTTTCTTTAATTGTAGCAATGTTTTTATGGATACTTTTTGTACATTTGTTTTTATAGTAGTTGTGCTCAGTGGATGTTTAAATATATGAGGGAGAGCCAGTTAGTTGCAAAAGGCAATTTTTAAAAAAATGGTGCAGGATATCAAATAGAAAACCCCTTTTATTTCTCGACATATCCTCCCCCAACATTGACACATTTCTCCCAACTCTTTACCAGTGTCCCAACACCTGCTGCATAAAATTCTTTGGGCTGCTGTCCCATCCACGTGCACACCCGCCGCACAGTTGCTTCGGTCGCAATCTCAACACAATACGTGCATTCTCAAAAGTCTTTGAAAGAATCATACACTCGCGTGTTTCCTATTACTTTCGACATAAATTTAATAGTGTTCAACATGGGTTTTTGATCGGCTGTTAGGTGGAAACAAATCTTTGTTCGTTTCTTGATTATTCAGTTCCCATAGTTCTTTTGCAAGGTCAAGTAGATATTGTTTATTTTGACATGACCAAGGCCTTTAATAAAAGAAGTCATGATTTTCCACTACACAAGTTGTCCTCATATGGTTTCTCACAGAATCTTCTAAGTCTATTTCAGACCTACTTGACTGATCATCAAAGTAAAGTTAGGATATCGAACAGCTATTCTGATACCTTCCTACCCACATTTGGAGTACCCCAAAGATCTAACTTAGAGCCCCTCCTATTCGTAAATAACCTTGAAGCGTGCATAAAAATTCACGTCGGTTAATGTTTGCTGACGACATGAAGATTTTCAGAAATATACAATCGTCCTCCGATTGCAGTATCTTACAAAAGGATATTGATCGTGTTTCTGAGTGGTGTTCAGCAAATTTCTTCAAGCGTCATCCAGACAAAACAAAACTACTGACAATGTCACGAAAACACAAGATTTTATTTTATCCTTATGTTCTTTAGTTTGCTAGCATCACACATGTCACCATGATTCGTGACTTCGAGATCTATTTCGACACAGACCTTCTTTTTCTGGTCATGTTATTCAGATTATTGCCTCTTCTGTACGCACGCTTGGTTTACTTTCTTGCCTGTCATGTGACTTTAGGAATTATTTTTGCATTTTATGTCTTTTCCTGCCTTATACAAACAAACTTGAGTTCGGTTGTGTAGCATGGAACTCGCTGATGGCTTTTGATGTGTCATGAATTGAAACTGTACAAAAACATTTTATTCATATTACCCTATATATGATAGGTATTTCAACAGAAGATGTTATTATGATTACAAGTACCTACTCAAAAGTCTGCATTTACAAAATGTATCCACTTGCAGACTCCCCCGTAAGTCGGCGAGTTTCTTGCCGACTCACGGGTGGGTCCATGAGAGACGCTATAAAAAACTAACTGGAGAAATAAAAGCACCACCCACCAATGACATTTCTACACAAAGTAAATTATGGTCACTTCGATGCTGACCTGCTAAGCTCTGTACATTTTCATGCACCTGCTTGTTTTATGCCCACCACTCTCTATTTTATCCTTGCCTTCAAGGAAAAATATTACCATTAATTCACATGCAACTCTCATTTAATAATTTAGTCTCCATGTCTGAACATTTTTAATGAAATTGCCTCTTTTAAGCATAAACTATAGTCCGTTGCAACTCGAGAAGGTAGGGCGAGGGAAAGGAAAGCCGGGGAGGAGAAAGCAGATGGAACGTTGATGAGAAGAGGAGGTTTTCTCCCCTCCTCTCCAGCGTCCTGTCTGCTTCTTCCTCTCCAGCCTTTCTTTCCCTCGCCCTACCTTCTTGAGTTTTACCTTACTATAGCTTGTGAACTCTATGCTTAAGACTCATTGGACTTAAAAAAATATGAACATCGCAGTTCATCTCGAAGTGAATATCGAATAGTGTATCATTCAAAACTACTATTCAAATTATTGAATATTAGTGCAACCCTATACTTTGCCCATTATTAAGTAATGAACACCTTTCCTCGCAGTAAGGAAAGGCGTTTCCTACCAGGGCATAAGACCTGGTAGGAAACATTTTTCCTACTAGGGCATAAGCCCTGGTAGTAAAAATAAGGACCTGCCAAAAGCACACTGGTTTATCACAGTCCCTATTTTTCTATAGGAGGTATTCACTGGACGCCATATTTGTGGTTGCTGTTTAGAGCGCATGCTCAGAACGAGCTCACATTAATAGCCTGCTAAGACCGGCAACCTTGATGGTGCTAAATGCACGCTCCAAAAGGACTGAGGAAGCTCGCCGTCAGCACGCGCTCAGCAGCTGCTGCTGAGCGCGTGCTGACGGCGAGCTTCCTCAGTCCTCGCCGTCAGCACACGGATATGGCCGCCAGTGAATACTCCCTATAGTCTTGGTTCACAAAGGGCACTCACCAATTCTAGCCACTAATGTGGTTTCCACTGCAGGCTTCAGAAAATCGGTCTCAGAACAACCAAGCAAAAGAGGTTCACTAGTGCAGCTCTAACAGCTTTCCAAAATGAAACTGTGCACATACACTTTCCACATGGCACCCATGACTTGGCAGCTGTTTTGTATACACAGTTGGCCGTCCCTGAATCGGCTTACCATAGATACGCGTGTAATGACCGCACTCGTATAATAGCCACACCCCTAACTTTAAACAAAAAAAGCCGAAAAAGATATATATTTAAAAATTACCCGTGTATAAACCACACCCATGAGTTTCGAATGGCTGGAAGAATCATCTTAGTTTGTAGCGCAAAAACTCAAGAATGTTTTTTCTGTTTTCTTCAAGTACTCTCGGCAGATGGTGCCCACCCGGCTACGGCAACCAAAAACATTGAGGCACTCTATCCTGTCTGTTTGCACCTCTCGCTTTATCTTGAACAATCTCAAACCAAATGCAGTGCCTCTCTTTGTGTTTGCGAGTACCCCCGGTTTCCGGCTGTCATCCACTTCAGGCTTCTGGATGGGCAAGTATGCGAGTTACATGGCCGGCTTTAAACTCAAAGTTGTTGCCTTTACTCAAGACAACAGCAAAAGAGCGACTGGGCGAAAATTCGCTGTCGACGACAAATGTATACGCCGGTGGTGCTCGCAAGAAGATGAACTAAGGAAGACCAGGACAACAAAGCGCGCTTTCCGAGGCAAGGATGAACTGGTGAAAGACTGGTTGACTTGAGCTTGGGAAAAGCGACCAGGTGCGAACCTCGACACGCGATCGCTCAATTTGGCCATCAAACCCGGAGGTATGACTGGCATGCTTCAGCCACTGGACATTTCAGTGAACAGGCCCTTCAAAAGCAGATTTTGCTGTGCGTCCACCGAGTGGATGGCAACGACCGTCCACCAGAAAACACCGACTGGTCGGCTGAAGAGGGCGTCCCTTGTAGAGGTGTGTGACTGGATTCTCAAAGCGTAGAGCGCAGTTTCCTTCAATATCCAGGACAAAAGCTTCAAAGTAACCGGAATTTCCAACAGGAAGATGATCTCATCTGGGACAGAGACGCGCCGAGCTGAGTTCCGAAGGTGACTGCTCTACTACGGACAAGTGAAAAGGACTTTGCAAGCCTGTCTATGCAATACTGATAAATGTTTTCTTGTTCTACCAAGACGTGTGAGTACTTCCATTTAATGAAGGCAAGTAGTGAAACTTTTGGCGAACAAAAAGGATTTCCTAAAAATATTTTCAGTTTTTCTCTGTGTAATGGCCGCATCCCTGGTTTTTGCCCAAAATCATTAAAAAAATACCTGCGGCCCTTACACACATATATACGGTAATTTGTGGAGCAGCCAGTGATGCAGTGATACTAGTGCCAATACCAGCAGCTTTCTCTCCTGTAGTCACTGATAGGGTGAGAATGGTAGCTAGCCGTCTCTTTTGGATGCCCCAGTGCGCGCTCGCTGCCTTTCGCCATGCTTTGGATGGAGATGCATGCTCCAAGCTCGTAAGATGCCCAAGGCGGAACAGCTGAAAGATTCTCACCTTGTCAGTGACTAAAGTTAGGAAAAAGGGATATGCTGTGAATGGCCAGTCAGAACAGGATTGCTCACCTAGGGTTGGCTCCTGGTGGCCCCATATGGCAGCCAGGTTAGGATCATCCAGCCTGCTGCGAAGCTGTTGCTCCTGGATGCTCTCCCAGTCTGAACCTAAAAGTCAAAGTCCTGTCACTCCTTGCATTCACGACAAAAGATATCCACAAACAGGGGTGCCCTCAGGTCTAAACCCCGTGCAAGACCAATGTTTGTGCACCCGAATTCCAAATAACAATCTGGCTCAGGCTTAATTGTCATAAAATAGCATCAGGCAACTGCTCGCTTAAAACTGCAAGGCCAATGCGACAAAAGTTGGGGGTGCGTGCCAGGCACATAGCCAGGGGGGAGGCCCATTGGGCCCCGGCCCCCCCCCCCCCCTCCCCCTCCCCCTCCCCCTCCCCCTCCCCCTCCCCCCCCCCCCCCCCCAAAATTTTCCATTTTGCTGGGGCCTCCTCTCCCCCCTCCCCTTCATGCAGCATTTTGTCATGGGCAGGCCCCCCCAAATCAAAATTCTCGCTACGTGCCTTGTGTATGTACTTGCTCAAGTCAAACTCATGTATACTTTTTAAACTCCGGCCCCTTCTTAGTTCACGAAAAACAGAAGGTGGGTGCTCCCACCAGTGTGGATGCATGCTCATTACCTTAATGTAGACTGTACATTAGTGTTCATTATTACTGTAGAAATAAATGGAAAAGAATAGTAAAGGGGTAAGACAAAAAAAATATTGAAGGAACAAGGTCAAAATCTTTGTAAGAAACTCGACTGGAAAACTGAAATGTCGGCCAAATGCACCACCACTATCGCAGTGCCACTGTCGCAGTGAAAGATGCTTTCCAAGCCTTAGCAACCTCATTTTCTACACTTTCTCAATTGCAACAAATGCTTTATTCTTCGAACAAGAGCTGTTGAAACATTCGAGGCCTACCTTCCCCTTCCATTGTCTGCTGTTCCCGTTCGTGCAGTTCAATGATGCGTCGGCCATCCCATGACACCCGCTGCGCTTGCACTTGTGGGCTGTTCTCCAAGGCAGGAAATGCAGCATAGTACCTGGGATCGAAATTTGAACCAATGCAACGGGACCCTGCCACGTACACTTTCTCTGCTCACAGAGTTCATATAGCAAATAACTTCCCAAAGAGCAGGACACTTCTCCACATAGATGAGGTCATATCCAGCCTTGACACCAATGTGATTCACAAGGGTTCTATGAAAAAGACAGGCCTCGGGGATAGCCACTTGGATGAATGACAATAAAATGAGTCCATCTGGCATGTGATGCAAGTGAACAGTAGTGGTGCAGCCAATGTGGAGTTTTTAAGACATTTTTGAAGCACAAAAAATCATTTTGAAGCAGCTCTGTAGTATCCCAGGCATTATTCTGTAGCAGTTGGATGCAGTTTCTTACTAATGCTAGTAAATAATACCACACGTCTGTGCCTCTAATGAACTTGAGAATTGCAGCTGGGTCACTTCACTCCAAACCGTACAATTACATGGCCTGAACCTCCTCAGATCTTCACACTAAAAAATCAGAGGGGTAGCAATTTCTTTCATAAAACTTTTTTCCTCCCCCAGACAACAACCTCAATGCAAATCGGTTAAAAATATATTACAACTCAGCATTGATTGCTTTCGATATTAGAAATACATAAATAATGCCACTTTTCGCAAATTAGCTTAGTTTCGTGCAATGGTTTACATTTAATGGCACAGGTAAAAAAAAAAAAAAAAACGCCAATAACAAGTAGGGGAAGAGAAATGATTGAACATCTAAATAATGACTACACTAAGTCATTACTAATGTTGAATGTAAGGACAGTGCATCTCACCAACTTGGTCTTTGATAATCTGAATATATTTTAAGAAATTAAGTATGTTTTCTGGAGACACAATGAATCCATGCCCAATGAGAGAAGGATGATAAGGCAAAAAATATGAAAGTGATGTTTCTAATGTTGCTGATATCCTAAGAATGAGATGAGAACATGTAAAACTGTTTGTAGTTCACCACACTTGGCACATTCAGAAGCATATGTTTGATGAAACTCTTTTCGCACCACATTCATCAGCCATCAATCACCTGTGAGCAATGAATTCCACGCACCGCCAAAAATTCAAATTTGCGGGCCGGAACAAGTCCTGCCATTCCATGGATAGCCCAAGAACTACAGACTCGATTTCTATTAGCACTTTTTCACAAGATGGTGAGCTTTTAGAAATAACTCTCTGCATAAAGGTGGCATTTGTCAAACATGGTGCCCTGCTGACATTGGGGACTGCTACAAAAATATTACTTTTGCTGCTTGTCTTTTTGGATGACAACAGCAGTGGCAGTGTTGGAAGCTGCATTTGACCTTTTTGTACAGGTTCAGTAGCAGGAAAAATATTGGTTTGGAGCAGCCACTGACGCTTTTGGAGCAGATGCCAAAATCTGTTAGCATGTCACTTGAAAATTAAATAATGATTTTACTGCTAAATGAGAGTCAATCTTTGATAATGATTGAGGGTTCATCTATGGTACTGAAGCATATTACCCATTACCCTTCCAAACAAGAATAGATAGGACGCGAAAGAACACATGGCCTTCTTATTAGAACTAAAGTTCAGGTCAGGGTAGCTACCGTTACAATGGGTATTTAAAACAAGGCTGAAAAATGAATAATAACGCAACACTTCAGTTGCGATAAAGCCTCTCCCTCCCTCCCCTTTTACGCTCGGTAGTTTATTTAGCCTGTAAAGATTATTTTTATAAAATACCAGAAAAAGCCCTCACAACGATCTTGTCTAGCTCGCTTGCACCTTTGCATTTAATTGCATTATAATTATAACCTTAGATTTGCAAGCTACACCCTTGTTGGTGTTAGACTGGTGGCAGCTGATAAAACGCGCTCTACTGACGCCTAACCCCTGGTTAGCTCAATTGGTAGAGCGCTCTACCTGTAATGGAGAGGTCCCGGGTTCGATACCCGAACCAGGCGGATTTTTTCGGTTGCTCACCAGTCACCTAGCTGTGTTTGGAGATTTGTGTTTGTCCTTTGTCCCTCTTGTTCCCCTTCTCCAGGGATTATTTTCGTCATTCTTGTCCAGCTCGCTCGCACCTTTGCATTTAATTGCATTATAATCACCTAGTTTTCTTCTCCTATCATAGCTTTTAAAAACTAGAAGTCAAGATTCAATCAAGACCGAAGATGGTCGACCTATAATAGTACAGAGCATAACTTCCTAGCCAATCGCACTAACCCAGGTGCTCCCCCATGTCAGCCGCTGCTTCTATGAACATTGGTGCAAAGCAGTGAAGCTCGACGCACCCGTGCTGGTGAGAGACGGTGAAGGTTGACATGGGCGGCGCAAGTGCCACGGTACACCATAGCCACGACATGAGAGCATGCATAAGACGCGATAATAAAGTGATCTCACCAGGAAGACCCTGGTTATGTCTTATCACAGTAACCGCCATCCCACGGTTTTGCAAACATTTCTCGAGACCTTTAGCTTTTGACATTGACGATGCCATCTGGAAATTCAGACGATGACAAGCAATCTCAATACTTTGTTTCACTTCAAGTCCATGTGCTGCTAACGCTACGAGCCAATGGGACCAACCAAACGCCGTGAAATGTGTGACATTATGCCATTTGTCATCTTTCTGTACGTTCCATTTCATTGGCTAAACCAGGAGTCTCCCAACTCTTTGGCTGAAAGGCCGAACTTGGGACCTTTTGCAGTCTCGAGGGCCAGAAAATAGGTGAATACAAATTACGAAAAACTTAATAAACAAACCTCGATGAGTTGATGTGCAACTAAAAGAGGAAATTCATGTTAGATTAAACATACAAAATGCATTCAAGGTGAATTAATACATATAATTTATTTTTAGAATCAATATTTAGCTAGTTATAACATTATGTACTAATTATGACCCAGAAAACTAATCAGGCATATGAACATTCACATACGGCAGAAGACTGAGGAGAACGGAAGAACTGATTATGACAGTATGTAATAGTTATGACACGGAACACTGAGTACTATGTACAGCCGCCGACCGATTTTTCGGATGCTGATGATTTGGACTTTTTCGACATTTCAGACCTAAAGGAAGAATTGTGACGTACCCGATAGAAAAAGCGCATATTCACGACCGATGTTTCGGACAGCTTGAGGTCTGGAAGTTTGATTTTTCTAACAAAATCGTTGCGAGCGATCAGTGGGAAACATCACCGAGAAGCCACTATATTTTAGATTCTATGTTTGCTGCACATGGATTGGCTCTGTGCTAGTTGAGCACTGCTAAGTCCTAGCACTAGGTGACACTATGCTATGGCTTTTCTTTCTCTAGCTGTGCGTCATTATCATCATCATTTTTACCATTTTGCTTTTAAGCCTCTCGTCTAGTCTCGGTGAATCGTGTTTTTGGACTACACTGGCTTGGACGTTATGGCCCCGTCTGTTCTTCCGCTGCCGCCAAGTGTTGCTAAGCGCGGAAAGTACCCGACCATAACGCTGGGAAAGAAGGCAGCAATTCTAAAGCTAATAGAATGTGGCCGAACGCAAGCAGAGGCACAACCTGAAGCAAGGCACTATTGAGGTTTTTTTTAGGTTTTTAGGGTTAAGGAAGCGAAAAAGCATTATGCGGTTATTCCGTATTTTCATGCAATTTCTCATAACCTTAAAGCATGTGCGAAAAAATTTGGGATAGATGTAGCGTTTAAGTCCGACTTTAAGCTGAACTGTTTGACACCGTTTCAGACGAGTCAGAAAGTGTGTCAGAAAGCGCACCGCGATAAGCCGGTTGATTGCAAGGAAGGGGTGGTCCATGAAATACCACTGGAATGCGGTTTCAATTATATGGGGCAGACGGCAAGGTGTGTAAATGATAGATTGGTAGAGCACAAAAGAAATGTAAAAATAAACGCATCCAATTCAGAGATTGCTAAACACATTAGTGAGTGTAACAATTGTACGGCACATTGCTCGCAAACTGACATTGTGCACAGAGAACGCAACAACACTAAGAGGCTCATAAGAGAGACAGTTCGTATCAAATCCATCAGCAATTGTATCAGCCATGCTTCGATGCAACTCGGAAGTAGTTCCAAGAAATTTCTTAAAATCTAAAAAGTTTTTTTTTTTTTTTTTTTTTTTTTTTTTTTGTAATAGGTAGTTGTAAGTGAACGTGGGATTAGTCATTTTGGGGGCAGGGGTTCAGTCGGAAGTCTTATCAGTTCTCAGTTAGATATTGCACAGCCTTTCCAGACTCCGGTTGGAAAGGAAGTGGTTCCGTGTGCTTGTTTTGTGTTGGTTGTTTTGTTCAAGGTCCTAAACTTTCAGTTGGGATTGAGGTCACCGTGTACGGTGGAGGTGAAAACCAGTGTGGGTAGGATCGTATAGAGAACAAAGGATGACCTTGTGACGTCGGTGGTCGATGGTTGGATTGTGGGTATATAAGGCTTTGAGGAAATAAACGCAGTAGCTGAGTTTGAGACGTTCTTTTCCCCTGTCTTTCTTCTTCGACTCCGTTTCCTTGCTTTTACCACAGTCTTGGGTTTTCTACATTATGATCAACATCCACCAGATCGCCTGCGCACTCACAGTGTTTTGCTGATCTTATGTTGCATCAAACTTACAGCGCAAATGCGCAAGAACAGCTGCAAGAGCCCGAGAAGCAGTGTGCAGTAGGAATGTTCTGCTCGGCCGACAGACTGCCAGTCGCCGCTTAGTCACTTCTGTTTGCTTTCGCACACTTTTTGAGGTTGGTCATCAGCTGATCGCGTTGGCTGTACGGAGGAACTGCAGTTTGTGAGTTTTTGCTCACAAGGCGCATTATTGTATCTCGTAATGCTCACCTCAAGCTTGACCCCACCCCCCCCCCCCCATCATAGGAAACTCGCCGTTTTCCTGAGTGACAGCGTGCCTACACTAAATTTGCGGCTTCTTGTACAGCGTAGACGCAGCTTGCAGTAGCATGCATAGCCGAGTTTCTTACCTTTGCAAAGTGTTGAGGAACAAAATTAGCTTTCTACGTTAGAAACTGGCTCAATGCTGTGCCATAAAACAATTGCAAGGGGGGAATTCATACCACCGGCTTAAGTTTTTCCGCAGGACAAATTCAAATGCGCAAGTTTGTACTACCCAATACCGATAAACAAATCATAGGGGGCGCTACAAGCCGGTTTTTCTGCAGCGCCTCCTGGGCAAAGCAGCAGGCCTATGGTACGCAGTCTTTACTGTTCTGCAACTATGTGGTTCAATGGGGGTGACATGTTTTTTTTAGTGTCATTAATACTAAATAAAGAGTGTGAGGTAAGTGGTAGTGCATAAAATGGCATAAAAAGAGGAGCACATATATAAATTACCATTCACATTTGCCAAACTACACCCTCCCCACGCAGCACCGTTCGAGAACAAATGTATTTCTATAAGTATCTGTATTTGTATTGCAAAATACTTTTTCGGCATTTTTGCAGAAGTGTCTCTTGGGGATATCTTGTTGCAAAAGAAGGCAAATGTGTCTCAATATCTGTATTTTAAGCCTTAAAACACATGTATCTCAGTATTTGTATTCCCAAATACTTTTTGAAGTATCTCTGCCCAGCCCTGGACATTAGTACAAACCTCATTTCTTCTAAAGAGCAGCTTATTGTCCACATTTTGATGCATCATAATTAGCCATATGCTGACAATAGTTCTTAAAATACAAAAGCTCTTGACAATCCCTTAAAGGTCAGCACTTTTCCCCGTGGTATGGAAAGAGTTAAGCGTGTATGGCCTAACCTGGTTCGGCAGAGTTCAGCATTTTTGTGCCTAGGTAGGTTTGGAGATGTTAGTTTTCATATGATGGGAGATATCAAGCGTAGCATATTCTCAGCAAAGTTATCACATGTTCGTTGACATGCTTTTGATTCCGGTTTTCAGTGCCGACTGTGCTGCACAATGAGCAAGCTCAATGCCGCGAATACCGAAGTGACCAGCAACACCTTTTAATGGGGTGGTGCTTATGGAGCAAGTGCCAGAATATCCAACACTACGAGGTTATTTTTTTGTAGTTTCAGTTACCAGTGCTGTTAAAGCACTGAGGAAGTCAGTGTAAAAAACCGTGGGCTGGTGTTCCATTTCTTTCCAGTCTCTTAAGTTCAGCACTAAACATAGAAAATGTCTTTAGAGGCTGAAAGCTACATGTGGTGAAAGTGCAGGAGAATGCAGCAGCCACATAGGTGTCTCATTTTGAACCATTAATGTATGCCGATTAATATTCTGCATAATGTGACTGCAATTCACTGAAACGAGGTGCATATATACAGATGGCAGCTTAGGTCCCTTTAAAGACTTTCATTGTAAAGTCACATGCAGCAGGCCTCCGTCTACATGGGGGATCTTATTTTTGGATATCGGAGATGTTTTCCTAAACGATATGGTATGGCAAAGGGAGCGAATTCGCAACCCAAAGGGTAAAGTGAGAGATCTCCGAGTAGTAGAAACCTAATCTTCTTGTTTAAAAACCATGTAAGAAGCCGGGTGGCCTGGCAGAGCCGTTTTATCACAGCTTAAAGGTGTCGCAGCTCGAGAGACGGTTCATGTGCCTCTTTGTACAGGCTCTGTATTGGGGAGATTCTAAAGGCACCAGTGCATATTCTTAAGGCTACATGATAATGCGATCTAACAGTTTAAGTGTGAACAGCCTCACAGAGTCATAATCACGTTCTGAGCGGACCAGTGCTTGGCACTTTCCCAGTAGTGGTTCACGTTCTTCACCCCATGTGGTCCCTGCCAGCATTGCAGGGCCAAATGCAGTCTGTTCTAAACTCCCGAAGATGTAGTGCAGAGGTAACCTTCTGATCCAACACGATTCTTAGAGATTTGTGTTCCGAGACTGTTTGTAGTCCTGTGCTTCCAAGGTAGCCCATTTCTAGTGAAATGAACAGCAACTGTCTTTTCTCCAGAAATTTTAAAAACATTGTTCTGTGCCCACCAAGTAAGCCAGTCCTAGGCCAGCTGGACTTCTCTGATACCCGTATATAAGCACTGTAACACAAGTGAAATTTGAATTTAAAGGTGACATATTGAGCTTCCAGCTCAGCAACACTTCCTTTGATTTCCTTGCTCCCAAAACTCTGACTGACTGACTGAAATTTGAAATTCGTCAACATGAGGACATAGAAAAATGTCTGCAGGAAGGCACCTGGAAATCAAACTAATTGTTACACAGAAGAGAGTTTACACCATAAGTACACTTCCTCGAGGCACCCCAATTTCTTGGGAATATACTTCGGAAAGCATATTTCCCATCTTCGAAAAAAAAAGTCTGGTCTTGAAGAAATCCTGAACGGAAGAAAACATCCTATCCCCTATTACAAGATCTCTTATTAAGATACCTTGTCTCAGAAGTAGTATCGCATGCTCTTTCCATGTCGAGAAATACAGAGATGGGATGCTGGTGTCCAGAAAAGGCTGATCAAATTTCTCTTTCCAAGTGAACCAGATGATCCTGTGTAGAACATCATGCAAAAGACAGTCTGCCGACACTGTCTTCGTTGTATGATGGTCACACAAAAACTGTCTGCAGACATGTTCAAAGCATGCTTCCAAAATGCTGGAGCCGTGTACCCGGCTAATTCATCATCATGTGTGGGCAGCGTGACAACAGCTTTAAGTCACAAGAAGTCACACGAGTCGCTCGTTTATCATTCTTTCAAACACTCAATTTTCATAAAGACAATTAAAAAAAAAAGTGATTACCGTAAAAATTTCCGTAAAATTTCCTAAACATACCCCCTCCCTCCCTCCCTCCCCTCCCCCCCCTTCCCCCTCCCCCCCCTCCCCCTTCATTCTCTTCGGATGTTGCGCGAGGTCCGACGGGAATAGCATCAACTGCGCAATCTGTGGTACAGGTACGTCTGACAAGCGAGTTCGTAGCGGGTTGCCACGTTTTTGTCTGGGATTTTCACGCGCGGTATTGGTTCCCGTGACACGCGAGTTGTTCCCGCGTGTATACTGCATCATGAAATGCGAATCTGCTGCGTCCGCGACCTGCATCATCCGTCACTGTGACATGCAAATTTGTAGCGGATTCCCGCGTTTTTGTCCGTGATCTGAGCATGCGATATCGGTTCCCATGGCAGGCATGTTTGTAGCTGATTACATGTCTGCGATCTGAGCGTGCAATATCGGTTCCATGGCAGGCATGTTTGTAGCTGCTTACATGAATGTATAAAAAATGTCTGATTTGAGGCTTTCTCTTTGTCAATATGCACAAGAAAAGGCCTTCACAGGTTGAAAAACATTTTCATAATTTGTGCAGAATAAAATGCCTTAAAAGAGCTCTGTAACCATTTTAACATTGAAAGAATCGGCATCTTCTGCTTTTAATATTGTTCACTTTGTCATAAATGACAGAAAACACACCTTCTTTCATCGAAATGTTGCGATTCCGCCGCGTAATAGCGAGGCAAAACTTAGAATATCCCCCGACCTGCAGCCGCGAGCGGCGGCCATGAGAAACACGCGGCGTGTCATCAATGGGGAATCTTGTAGAAAGATAGCAAGTTGTGCGAATACCTGCTCGATAAAAGGTAACTTTTCTATAAATCTTGTCGTTCCAACATATATATATATAAATACGTCAAAAACCTGGTATCATCGACAAAACTTTTATTATATGGAGTTTTAGTGGCGCCATCTATCCTAGGTTCACAAAACCGTCAGTTCTCTCTGCTACCGCGAACAGCCGCCAGAAGCCAAAGGGGGAGGAGGACACGGCCGGACGGGTATGGCTGGACCCGGATGAGACTTTCCTCCTTTCACCATATTGTTCGCGCGGCACCCGCCAGCACGTGGTCACGTGGTCACGCGATCGCAAGCGGATGAGTTTTCGCTGCTCACTGATGGCTCTAAAGAGAGAACTTTTCCGGAACCCCGCGCCTACCCCATCAACGTCACTGCGCACATGACCCGGAAGACGACGTACGAGTTGAGAAGCGGCAAAAACCTGGATCTTTTTCATTTTTTTAAATAAAAACTAGGGTATCCAGGCAAAATCTGTTTTCTGTAGTTCACTTCAGAAGTGTCAGGTATCAACTTCCACAATAATTTAAGCAAATCCCTGAAATTGTTGCACAGCTCCTTTAATTCTTTGAAAGCACTGACGTTTATGTTCCAGTTGTCACTTTGTTTTCTCTTGTATGGCACACATTTACTTCACTTTGCTAAATGTTCACCATAGTCCTATTGTTGGTTTCATCATGGGCATTGAAAGTGTCGCGTTCACGAACAATATATAGGGTTTATTGAGGCAACGATTACACAGCGTAGTTCTGACATCTTGTCGGGTCGAGTGCCCAGCCAGAAGACGCTCGCGACGAAAGTTGCTGCTCAGACACCTTGCCAACCTGGTGGCGCCATCTATGAGCTGTGTCGCTCCTGACAGAAAGAACTCCTTTTTCACCCCATCTTTTTGTTTGCAGGCACGCTTGTTTGATGGTTTGCATCTATGCTGGTTGTCAATGTGAACCTCCTGAAATAACTGTTTTATTGTCATGCACTTTCCATGTTGTCTTGGGGTCTGGGTATGGAACTGTTCTTCTCCGTCAGAAAGTTTCTTACATACAAAGCATGCCACGATCTTCAGTTACTAGTCTCAGATTTCGTTTTCTGTATATGTTTGGATGGATGGATGCTAGTGGCTGTACCCTTTATATCGGGCAGCGGCTCATGCCACCTTGCCCGGAAACATTTCTTCCTCCCCCCACTTAAAAATTTGCCATAAACTTCTGGCCCTTTGGACCGTACAGTAACAAATGAATTTTTGTGTGCAATTTCACACTTCCTAGACCTCTTCCACCAATCTCCTAACCTTCTCTTTGTAACTGCAACACCCTTATCATCCAATTGTCAATTCTCGTCTGCAAATCCCAGCCCTCCGGCCAAATTTGCCAGGGCGGGAAGAAGCCTTGTACAATTTATACCATATGCTTCATTGTCTCTTTTTCACATTTGCATACGGCACACCACATAGCTATTTCCTCATGCTTTACCCTATATGTCCCCCAGTTCTCAATACCCCTCTTCTAGCCTAAATATCGAGCTCCCCCATGAATTATCATAGCAATGGTTTTTCCATATTTCGAATTTTTGTATACATGATAGTTAAAGCTGATTTACTCTGCATTCTTTCCTCTGGCCTTTTCCTCCGTTTCTTTTACTTCCTTTTCCACAGAGGTAGTCTCCTCTGCCCCAGCACTTGACTTCTGGTATTTAAGTTTCAGCTTTTGGGTTCAGTTTGTCTTTTTAGTGTTCAAACTTTTATATAAATGCTTGTATATACCTTTCTCGCCCATTGCGTATCCTGCATTGGGTCGCTTTGTTCTAATTCAATTTACTGAATGCCTTTCTAACCTTGAAAGAAGCCCAGCCCATGATTCCCTTCACTCTTTCACATGGTGCACATTTCTATGCGCACCCAATGCTAGTCTGACCACGCTCGCTTTGCTGGGTCTCTAAACTCAACTGGACTTCAAAATTCATCCATAATACCACACTGCCAAAAGGCAGACCCGGCACCATGACATCTTTCCATATTCCCCTAGAAACTTCATAGCTATCGTAATTACATACCGCCCAATGGTTCAAAATCACTGAATACCCTTTCCATTTCTCCTGGATATTTTCTTCTCTTCTAAATATTGTTTTTCCTCATTTAGCCATATTCCCAGATACTTATACTTCTCCACAAGTTGTATTAAAGTGTCTTGCATTTCCAGAGGGTCCCTCTTCTCACCATTAGAAACCATTATTCTCAACTTGTCATTACTGAATTACAGGCCCAGGGAATCTCCTTCCTTTCCATGGTTTCTCATTAGCTCCTGTAACCTATCCTGGCTATCTGCTAACAGCACCCAATGTCATTTGCATAGAATAATTTTAGTAAGTGGATAGATGGATGAATGGATGGATGGATGGATGGATGGTAATGGCTATACACTTCGGAACGGGCGGCAGCTTGCGCCACCTAGACTAACATTTTGTCATCCCTTTTTTTTCTTTTTTAATTTGTACTAATTTTGTTATAACACAACACAACAACAACACCCCCCCCCCCCCCCTTTTTTTTTTTAAAGTTTTCCCATTGCTTATTTTCATTTGTATTTTCAATCCCCCTAGATCTTTTCCAACAATCTCCTCTTAGTTACTGAAATTCTTTCCCTATCCATTCATCCATCCTTATCTGCAAATCCCAGTGCTTCCTCCAAATCCGTAATCATCACCCCAAGAGTGTGGGAAGAAGCCCCATGCATCTCGAAATTACATGTTCTATAGTTTCCCTTTTGCAGTTGCATACGTCGCACAGTGTCTATTTCCCAAAACTTAGCCCGATATGTTTTCTATCTTACCACCCCCGGTTTAGCTTCAAACAGATATGAGCTCCCCAATGAACAATCATACAACTGTTCCTTTTTTATTTTTTGCTTTTCTGCCCTGTATATTGTTAAAGCTGATTTCCCCTGCATTCTCTCTTCCCACAATTTCATCTGTTTCCTTTACTCCCTTTTCTACTGATATGCTCTGAACGGCCCCATCTCGTTGAACGTATTTAGATCCGAGCTTGCGGGTTTGGTTTGTCCACTTAGTGTTTAGACTTTTCATATATAGATACTTGTACACTTTTCCTGCCCACCGTGTATCCTCAATTTCAGCTAGTCTTTGTTCAAAGTTTACTTTACTGATAGCTTCTCTACTAAGTCGAATCCGGCTACAATGAGGTTGCCGGGAGACGCGAAGGAGTTGGTTTTCGCAGGAACTTCAATGTCGTGAAATCGGCACGAAATCAGGAAACAATGATACATTAGTTCTGGTGGCACATGAACAAGCTTTAATAACAGAAAGCACTGCACTTTTTTTTTAAAGAAGTGCGGCATGATGTGATTTTTAGTCAGACAGCACTTGCAACGCGACGCCGTCATCACTGGCGCCGACAAAAGTTTTGACAACTTGGAAAGCGCCCATTACCTAGGACGCGAGAGCAGGAGTTGACTTTATAACTTGAGGAATTGCGAGAGCTAGCAATATTTGATTCGTAATTCACCTCTTCACGAACGATCGCATCTTTGTCGGCGTCAATGCCGACAAAGACACAATATCTGCCGTCTTTTTTTCAATTGCCGCCTTGGCAATAGTAAGTTTTTTCTCTTCAAGAAATGGAAAATTTTTCTTCTTCCATGGTGGCGTACGGCTGTCACATTTGCCAGCATTTGCTGATGAGAACAATCTGTTTCTGTTTTAAAACGCACCAAATCGTCCTACAATATCACATGCCGACTGGCACCAAATAACAACCCCGCGCTACACGCACGTTCAACATGGTATTGACACTATCTTGTGTACGGAGTTGGCTTCTTGACTTGACTTAAACCTGACTTGGACTTGACTTGACTTAAGCCAAAACCTGATGCAAATCAGTCATTCCAGGAGTTTAAAGGGATGGTGAACCGAAATTTGGATTTCAAAACAACAATGCTGAAGATGTAGGCGGGACGCTACGATCCCTACAACGCTACTACTAAGGCGATATCTCAAATGGACGGCCGTATTTTCGGAAAAAGAAGTCGAGATTGAACCAGGCAGACGAGGCGCGTGAAGTCACAATACCTAGTTTCCTCCTCTCTTCGCTTCGCTCCCTCAAGGCCGCGAGGCAGAGAAGACGCGAGGCCGTTCCCTCTCCTTCTCGGAGAAACATGACATCAACATTCTTGCCAAATGCGCCTCTTTTTTTGAAAAATACGGTCATCCGTTCGAGATATTGCTGTATGAGTGATGTTTTGTGTTTGTAGCATCCCGTTGCACGCTTTTGCTGCATGTTTTGGGGAATCCAGATTTCGGTTCAGCATCCCTTTAAAGGCTTTGGAGCTTTGTTTATGTTTTGTTTCAAGCCTCTGAGCAGCAGTTTGCGTGGCACCTGTGCTTTCTTTTGCCATTTGGCAACATCGCAAGCCGCAGTATCAAACAGAAAGACGATGTCATACTTCTTTAGTTTATAAATTAGATGACTAAGTTTAGCTTTTTCTTATGAAAACTTTGACGTGCAGCAGCATTCGAAAAGTTGTTCGTCGTGGAGAAATGTTTTATGCACTATCTTCTATAAACAACAAAACAAAGGGGAATCGAACATACTTTGTTGGTTTGGGGTATTTAAGTGCGGCCGCACCTCTCTGAAAGACCATTGACGACCATGACTGAAGAAAACATGGCTGTTGTAGAAAAACTCTTTAGAGAGGACCTTTCGTTGGGTTACGATGCTATCGAGGAGGCCCTGAACATTAGTTAAACAAGTGTTGTGGCATTTCTTCACGACCCCATTCTTCTGAAAAAAGTTTCTCGTTGGTTGCCATACAATTTGACGGAAGCTCAAAAGCTGGCATTGGTGAAATGTTGCCAAAAGATGCAGCACCGATTCTAAAGTGGCAACTCTGGGAGTGTACAATGATGTGATTGCTCAGAGTCATTTTAAAGCACCTTTTGGAGCAGTCAAAAGTCCATTTTGGAGCATAAGCACACACTTCATATTCATTCGTACCACAGAGAATATTATTAAGATTCATATGCTAGCCTGTCCAACTGAAAGACAATGTCCACTTTACCTCCCATCTTCTGTGCAACCTTCTGTTAGCATCAATTGCACGACAGGTTTGATTCCCTAAAACACAAAACTAGCCACTTACCATATTTTCTGGTGTACAAGTCGCGGTTTCTTCAAACGTTTTCCTTGGTGTGTCTCATACAACAATCTGACTTTTTTTGTTTTAATTCATGGTGCGACACAATTCTTTTTTTATGCGCAGCGTGCCATCTTTTGTAGAGTACCGTAACTATGTGGCCATAGGAGGCACTGGTGTTGCCGCACTCTTCTACACTTTTCATATCCGACTCGGACGGAAAGCGAGAAATTTTATGGGTTTTTTTTAGAGTGAAAATAAAGCTTTTACAGCATGTTATCGACATTGTTTAATTCAGGCATGGTTCCGTATTCTTTTGCTTCAGTCCAGTAACACTGAAAGGTAAGTGGGTTGGCTGGTATACACGCATTGCAGTCGTATACATGCATTGCAGAATATTTTCTCGAGTCTTTCTTAGTTTCTGTTTGACAAGCAGTTTTTTTCTGCCATGCTCCAGCAGTATTGCTACATGTAAAAGGAAGGATTGTGCCTAGCCAATCTTTTAGAAATACCCCCAAAAAAAGTATGTCAAGGTTTATCCTTCTGCCTGCGCATCGATGCTCACATTGTCTCCGGGACTTGGCCTAGGCTAGGCCTAGTGGTCCAAAGATTGGTTCCCGAGTGTCTGGCACGTTAAAGTTTCGTTCGCTCGGCATGTGTTAACTCCAATAAAGCCGACTACCTTCTCATTTTGTGCGTTTCACGTCCTTTTGCTTCGAAACACTCGATTGCTCCTGCCAGACAGCGCTGTGCTATGGGCATTTCTCACGAGTTGAAACGTCAAGGTTGCGTGTCAAATGGTATGTGCGATCTAGAGGATTGTGCGAAATTACTATTTCGCGATACCGATGCGCGTAAACTAAAAAACTCATTGCGTGAACTGTGCAAGGAGGTGGAACTTATATACCAACTTTTCCACGAAAACGGCTCAATATACAGATGTGTGACTTATACAAGGGTGCGACTTATAGTCCGGAAAATACGGTAGTTGCATGTAGAAGAACCAGGCATGTTAAAACGATACTAATTAATAAAACTTAGCCCAAACTGCTGTGATTGGTTATTTTACATAGGTATGGAATCAAACATAAAAATAGTATATTCCACTGAAATAATTATGTTATAGAATAATTTTGAACACCCGAATTGATGTTTCGATCAAGTTCTGAAGGTTACAATAAAGCCACAATTCTCAATTCAGGTAAAACAAAGGTTTTTGCCATTTGACTATGAACATCAATCACATTTTATATCTAGAACTTCATGATAACGAAAATCAGCATGTAAACAATAACTACGCCTTCTTAAAATCTACTCAAACTCGTTAAGGTCATTCCCAAGCTTCCATCCACGGCTCCAGCTAATTTAATTTTAATTTACTCTATTGACTGTACCATCGAACAGATAACTAAACAGGGGTTGACATAAAAAATGAGCTTATAGAGCAATCCACATAAATCATGCAATAAACAAATAGCCTAGCTAAGTTTTGAATTTGGAAAAAGAGATATTGTGAAAATATTGCTGTCTACCATATCTATTTAGTTCGACGTGAGCGCATTGGTGAAGTTAAATAAAAACAGAAAGAATAAACAAAGGGACGGACAGAACAGCACCTCTTTCGACTTTCAATACAAATAGCTTTATTAGGCACCGGCACCCGGCCCAAGAGACCCAGAGACGGAAAGGTTCTTGTCAAGGCCATCGACTGCGGGCGAAGGTAGGCCTACCTTCGCCCGCAGTTGATGGCCTTGACAAGAAACCCGCAGGCCTATGTCGTCCGGTGATGTCGTTTCAGGCGGCTTCGCTTTTTTGCGGCTTCTCTTCTGGCCTTTCTTCTTCCCCGGGAGTAATTTTCCTGTCCTGTGTTGCCTTTATTCTCCCCCTACCCACCCCTCACCTTTCCATGTTCCCGCTTTTCCCCCTCCCCCTTTCCGTCTCTCGGTCTCTTGGGCCGGGTGCCGGTGCCCAATAAAGCTATTTGTGTTGAAAGTCGAAAGAGGTGCTGTTCTGTCCGTCCCTATGTTTATTCTTTCTGTTTTTATTAACCATATGTACTAGTAGCAGTTTTATTGATAAATTTTGGCTGCAAAGTAGAGCTGCTACATCAGAATTCACCAAGTTTCCTTTTCATAATAGCCCTGATGCGTGAGCGTGCAACGTTTTGCTCTGGAGGAATGTTTTCCCCTTGACATGCAGGTGCGCTGTAGCAAAGTAAGATACGCAAAAATCGCAATACCTACTTTGCTTTGTTGTTTCACTGCAGCACACCAGCGCACGGTGAGAAGCACACTTAACGAAGCTAACTAGCCTTCCCGAACAGACCACGAACATGAGAGATATGTGTTGCTGAATTTCAGAACACTGTCAGAGTTTGATATAGAGATCGAACTGAATAGTACGTTATTCAAGGTCACAATCAGGAGAAGATTCCTACAAGCCTACCCTAACAATCAAGCCATGCAGCGGGGCCCGAGCTATTATATTTCCAGAATTAATAAGGTAAAACTAAGTATTGGCACAATGTTGGCACTGTTCAAAAATACGATTTCCAACCCCTGAAGATGCTGTACCAGCCTACTGAAAGCACTTCAGTGCAGTGCATGACACTTAGTGGTGCCAGTACCCCTGGGATTTTCCTAGAACAGGGGTCGGCAACCCACGGCCCGCGAGGCAGTTTTATGCGGCCCCCAGCACAAATAGCACCCCCCCCCCCCCCCCTCCCCCCTGCCACTTCCTCACAGACTCAAGGACCACTGGGCAGTTTTGACCAGTGTTGTAGGTGCTACCGAAAAAAAGTAACAAAATGCATCACTTGTTACTGCAAATAAAAGGAATGTGTTACCGTTCCTATTACTGATAAAAATTAATGCCCATTACTTTTGTGTTACTCATTTAATTATGAATAAACAAATTTTAATGTTTCGACGGTACAGGTATGTATAAGCGCCACATTTCAAGAAACATTATGTTTGTGCAGAAACTGAACATAAATAATTTATCTTTTTTAGGGTTTCACCTAAATACTCACAGAAAAACCTAACGAAAACCGCAAAAAACTCATAAATTCACATGGCTTGGCGCCTAAAATATGAAAAAAAAAAAAAATGTAATGTTTCTTTTAAGTCTTGGGAAGAATTAACGAGTTCATTTATACATTACTGAAAAAAGTTACCAGTGACGCCATTACTTGTAACGCGGTACCACCAATACTGATCTTGATCTCAAATAGGGATTGTCTGGCAGCCCATACTTGGGAAGAGAACAATTTCATTTCCTTTTTGCCCCTTCTTCGACTGCCCCCCCCCCCTCCCCCCGTCTTTCCCCCCATTCCCCCCAAACACCCCTCCCTTCATGACTTGTCGTCCGGCCCCCTCCTTGTCGGCTTCGTAGTGACTCAACCTGTTGCTAAAGAAGGATGCTGACCCCTGTTCTAGAAGGAAGGGCTGTTCTGTGCCATGCCAGAGAGGATACTTCCAAAAGGATGAAAGAGTTGGAAGAAAAATAGCTTCAATCAGTGACGAATCTTTTTGAACCTTTTCTAGTGACCCTTATACCCAAAGGAAAAGAAAGAAGTACCAGCTAAAACTTCCGGCCAGAGGTCTGGGTCGTCTAGTTTTGTTTACTGTATATTTACAGCATCACCAGAGCATGCTGCTAATGCTATCAAACCTGGAACTGTGATAATTTTATGAACAGACGATTTTAAGCAACACAATTCTTCATGATTCCTTGAAGGAACGAAACTTTTAAGAGCCACTCAGATGCTGGAACGCTCCCTCTAATCATGGAGCAAGGAATAAAAACAATAATTTTTGTGACGAATCAACCTTGCAGCCGGCACACTAACAACGCTTGAAATGTGGATCAAACCTGAGCACTACTTTTTTTATGAAGCTGTTTTTACTTGCTTACAGTTAGAGCCCTGCACGGACAACAGCTTGATTATCCGCATCCGCAGACTTTGTATCCATATCCGAACCGCATCCGCAAAATGTGGAACCACACCCGACCCACAATCCAGGTGTTCATTGTACATCATAGCATCAAGCGTGAATAACAAAATAAAACAAAAAACAAATAGCACTTTTTAGACTGTATGATCACATTTTCTGCCCAGATTATCTAAACTTGTAACATTTCATAACACTTTTAATTTGATTTAGAGTAAGTAGTATAGCACAAAAAAAATCTTGTATGTCTGAAGTAAATGTAAGCCACAAAACGAACAAAGCCACACCAGCAGGAGATAGAGTCAGCGACAGATAATGCTTCAAGTGGTACTTGTGCCCTCAGCTGATGAGGTCAATGACACATTTTTGGTATGGCAAAGCATTTTGATACAAGCAGCACCTCAAATTGTCTAAAAATATTACACACTTCCAGTGTCTGCAGCGTGCTGTAACAAACTGCTAACATAAATTCACAGAGGAGATGGAAAGGGCCTAAAAATACCATACTTTCAAATTCTAATACCAATCGCTATATATTTATGAAGATACACTGGCTACACCAGCCGGCTCCACCTGCCAGCTACACAAGAGTCATCACTGCAAAACACAACACTATTTCAGAAGAGAGCCTTCTGTTGTCTATCCAAATGGAAATTCACAGGAGCCCTAAATGCCATGGTTGCATTCCTTACAAGACAGGAGAACCCCCAAACAACACTTACATCTGGGCAAGTTCCTTGGGGGACCGGCGCTTCACTGCTTCTTCTTGGGGAGGTGCAGCGGCGGCTTCTGTTTCTGGACATAAAAGGGAGCCAATTGTCCTCTGGCTGCAGAGCAGTGGCAGCCATTTGATACTTTTGTACAAACAATGGCACTGCTTATGTTGCACGGCATTATTTTTTTGTCAGATCAAGAGACACCTGCACGAACAGTCATTTCGTTATCCGGATCAACCCGTATCTGCAGAATTTTGATCTGTATCTAAACCAGAGCCACAAAATTTCTCCATGGTCGTATCCACATCCAACCCGCACTAAAATATTTTAGAGCGCAGCTCTTAGGCGCCCGTTTCCGGCTTGAGCGGCATCGGCGTAACCAAGGTCAAGTGACCCCTCCCAAGGTCAGGTCACCCCCCCCCGGAGCATATTAAAGAATGAGGGGAGGAGGAGGAGAAGGAGGAGGAGGGGTCTACCCTCCCCTCAGTACCCTTCCCTCCTCCTCCTCAAGAGCTGCGCTCCAATTCGGCGCTACAGGGAGTTGTAAACGGCTTTCACTTTTTCTTAGTTTTTTTACATATTGAATTAGAACTTTTTTATGTGCCATTATACAATTAAACTATTCTCAGAGTCGCGCACCTCATGCCTCAACTTTCGCAACGACGTACGAAAATTAATGCTGAGCGAAGTTAGAGTACATGAAGGGTTTTGTGTTTTTGGGGATTATTTTCCTTGAAATTCGGGGGTGATTTCTCAGAGTGTATTTGTTCCCCACAGATTAGGGGTTTACCAGTACCCATTTTTGTTGTCCGACAACCAAATCGGGGTCGATCGGGGCTTGTGTTAAAGTAGGACATTCCCCAACCTCCAGGTAACATGCGTGTGACACAAATACTTAGAAAACGTCCCCGTACAGAAAAGAAAAAGAAACGAGATGTGTGGTTCTGAAGCAAGCTGAGGCCTCGCAAACAGGGCACTGGGGGGCTACGTTCCGGGTTAACACAAAATGAAGCATCGGGCAAATATCTTTTTTCCTGGAAGTTTGGGTTTTCCTTGTTCAAGGGAAAGTCGAATTCAAAGGTTTTTCGCTTTTCCCCCATTTCAATAAAACCGGCCCCAGGGTTAATTTTCAGGGATCATTGGTATTTACCGAAAACACGGAACCCAAAGTATATGTTACCAGAAGCACCGTGTGAGCCATGTCTAATTGGAAAACTTGGCAAAGGGTTTGTCATCTCAGAAGCGGCAACAAAACCATTGGAAGATAACATGCATGATTCCTTCATTCATTTGCTTATTTTCTGTGCTTACGACCAGCTGGTGCCTTGGTATGATGCCTAGTGAGACTACAAATTAGTCAGACATAACTTAAATGCTAAAAATCTGAGCTATGATGTGCGCAGAGCGGTGCCACCGTGCTCAGTCAACAGAGCTTTGCGGACTCGCCCCCAACTTATTCTTACAAAACGATCTAACCTAAAGGGCATTTTCACTGCTGGGGCCAGAAGCAAGTTAACCATTGAATGCTTAAACAATGCATCCAAACCTCATGGCATTAGGCAGCTTTGACCTGAGCCACTGCAGCCTTGTGGGCCTAAAGTGTTTCATATCACCATTAAAGGGGCCCTGCTATCATAGTAATTAAGCGTCTAACTTTTTTGCGGTTTCCACATCTCTTGGGGTTCAGGCAAGCCAGCGGGCACGAAGAATATCAGTTCGTTATATTTTAACCGGACGATGCGGGAACCTACTCCACATACGGGGGCGACCCACGGTGCCGAAAGCACGCGATATGACAAGTCTTTGGTCCTGGGCTTACTACTGATCGGAGTCGCTAAAAGCTTCTTTTTAGTTGAAATACAAAATGTAAGTGGCGCAAACCGTTTCAGTTACTTATGAAAGTAGTTTTTGTTCAGTATTTTAGATAAGAAAAGAAACAAATGCAGTTTAGGAAGTATGGAAACAAAAAATTACCCGCCGACATACCCGCCACCAAGCGGTGAAAAAAGTGGTGCATACTAGAAAGGGGTAGTGGGATCAGGCACCGACGAGCGGCGAGCGTAGAAAGGTCCTAGATGTACGCGACTGCGCTGCGGTCATACACGGGCTCGAGGATCCGACCGGTTCCAAGCGTTTTGAAGGCCTTCAGCAAGCAGGTTTGGCCATTTGGCGGTATGGCAGCACGAAGTGGCTCCCGTTCTGAACTGATCTTTACTCCGTGTTTGCTGTTGTTTGTGGCCAATGAAGTGTCATGGCGAATTAATGTTCAATCGCGCAGCAAATGCAATGCGAGCTGCCCTGGCCGCCCGCTTCATACAGCCTATCCAGCACATGCTCTAGTAGCGCCCTCTCGAGCCGTCGACACAGAGTGCGGCAGCCGTGAGCACTCGCTGAACTCACTGCCCCTCTTCTAGTTCACGGCCACTCAAGCCACGACCAAGGACGTCACGAAGGAGGTTATTTCTTGCTTGTTTTTTGTAATTTTAGTTTGTCGAGAAAAGATAAGTTTGATTGAGTTACTACGTGCAGTGCGCTAAGGTTCGGTGCAAATTAAAAAAACAGTCAAAAAGTCGTTGCAGGGCCCATTTAAATCTGCAAACTTTTAAAACTCAATTCAATTCGAGTCTGCTGCATACCATATCTGCATCCAAACCGCTAACTGAAATTTTTAATTACAATGTTTATCAACATTTCCTGGTTTTATCGTCAATATCCACCAAAGTAACCGATAGGTATGTAGAGGACTCTACACATCAGCTCGACTGATGCAATCCTGCAATTTACAAACTTTCTGCAATTGCAGCCTTTGTAAACTGTCACGTTATGCTTCATTTTGTTGTGCTGCATTTCCGCGGGTAAAGAAAGACCACTTCTTTTAGTTTTCTTTCTGCACATGCGGAACTGACATGTGTCATTTTGTTTATCTTTACATGCCATCCCCTGTCAGTAAATTTTTAACAAAGAATAACAGAATGGTCGCTATTAAAGAAAAATTAATAGCAAATACCTTTTACAGGAATCGTAGGATGACCCAAGTCACCAGGCTCGATCTAAAATGGACCGTAAAAATCGGCGCCTGCACCAAGCAATCTAAACTTTTCATCAAAGGTGTATTCCACAGGTCGGTATTTTCTTGTAAAATTACAAAGCGTAGCTCCCTTTATGTAAAAAACAGGACCAAAAAACTTGCCAGGGTCAAGGACGGGCGGCGACAAAGACGACCAAGTTGACTTGCGAGGTGCGCTTGGCGCGCATATTGATAGATGGCGTTGGGAGCAGCGTTACAAGGTGCAGCCAACGCTACTAGATCACATCAGTTGTGGAACTCCTGGGGACGGGGGTACCCCCCCCCCCCCTTACTTCAGTCCGCCTCCCGTCATTTGAAGCGCCATCTAGATTTTCGTTTCCTAACTATGTGTTCTATAGAGCAGACCTTGAACACCATCTAGACGCTGTGCTTTGAAACAAATGTATTACATAGAATATACTGCAGTTACCACAGCAGCCGTCTGGCGTGTCGAGCGACTTGGATTAGAGTTGTGGTGAATGAGGGGAGGTACTGCTCGTGCAAATAGCGTCTATGACCAGTTCCGTAACTGAGCTAATCTGATAACATTGGGTGCAACCGACCAGCGAAAAAAAGCCAACGACACGCAGACAAAATCCGTTGGCAGCAAAAGCACCGTCGTTATGCAGACTAGATTCTTTTTTTTTTACTTTGAGTTTTCTTGTTATTGTCTGCATTTATTTTTCATCCAAAGGTGCATAACAAAAAGATTATGCTCATTTAATAAACCACGGTGGTTGCGAGTCGTCTCGATAAGGAGGTAGCGCCATCTATCAATACGAGCGTCAAGCGCACCCCGCCACTCGACTTGGTCGTCTGCGTCGTGAAACGAAAACGAAAATCTAGATGGCACTTCAAACGACGGGAGGCGGACTGAGATGAGAGGGGGGGGGGTACCCCCGTCTGCAGGAGTTCCACAACTGATGTAATCTAGTAACGTTGGCTGCACCTTGTGACCCTGCTCCCGATGCCATCTATCAATCAATACGTGTACCTCGCAAGTCGACTTGGTCGTCTTTGTCGCCGCCCGCCCTTGACCCTGGCAAGTTTCTTGGCACTATTTTTTACAGAAAGGGAGCTACACCTTCTAATTTTACAAGGAAAAATTGACCTTTGAAATACTATACCGTTGACGAAAATTTTAGACTGCTACGTGCAGGCGCCGATTTTTATGGCCCACTTTAGATCGAGCCTGGCGACTTCAGTCACCCTATATTTTCTGTGAAGCAGAAGAATTTGTAAAACAAATTTGTTTCGCAATGTCAGTGATGGAAGTGGCATTTGACCTTTTGCAGCAGGTTCTGTAGCAGGCAAAATATTAGTTTGGAGCAGCCACTGACATTTCGGACCAGATGTCAATATATATTAGCACTTCACTTGAAAACAAAAAAGTGATTGCACCACTAAATGAGCTCATCTACAAACATGATCGTGGGTTTCTCTTTGATACTAGAGGATATTACATTTTATCTTTTGTAACAATAATAGATAAAATGCAAAGAGAACACACTTTTTGTTTTAGAAATGAGATTGGTTAGAGCAGTATCTTTTTACAATAGGTATTAAAAATGGTTAAAAAATTATAGTGCAACACTTCAACACTTTAGTTGGGATAAAACCTCCTTCCCTTTTTTACACTCAATTGTTTATTTAACCGGTAACTATCATTTCTGTAAAATGCCAGCAAAATCCAGCATATCCACTAACACGTCTATCAATAAAAATCTGTTCCCCAAGCTTTTTGAACCTACCAAACTCAAAACTCTAATATGATAAACTGCAAAAACAATCACCCACAAATATTCTTGAAGCCTAGACCTGTGCTTTAAAGGTGGCATTGTTCTTCAGTGGCGTTGGAACCAGAGTCAAGTCAAAGTTTGCTGCTCTTTCGATTGACAGCTGCACGGGAACTACCTAATTGACTACCATATTTATTAAAATATAGACCCATGTGTTTTTTTCTCTTTCTCAGTGCAGCTTAATGAAAATATAGATAAACCTATAATCAAGACCAGAAAAGGTCGACCTGCAATAATCCTGAGCATACTTTCCGTGCCTATCCCACTAACCCAGGCGCTCCCTCATGTCAGCCGCTGATCTTATCACTCCGGTGCACAGCGGCGATGCGCGCGCTGGTGAGAGGCAGTGAAGGTTGACGTGAGGCGGAAGTGCCACGGTACAGTGTAACCACGGCACAAAGGCATGTGGCAGACATGAATAACCAAGTGATCTCATCAGAAGTACAATACCCTGGTTCTGTCTCATTACACTAACTGCCATCCTACTATATTGCAAAGTTTTCTCGCGACTTTTAGTTCCTGATATCACTGACATCATTTGGAAATTTAGACGATGTCAGCGATCAACTGGCCAGCGCAGTTGACGAGTAATCTGTATAGACCAGGGGTGGCCAGGCTGACCCGGCCTGAGAGCCACAAACAAAACCACGAAACTTTCAAGAGCCGTCTGGGGGGGTCAAACGATTGTTTCGAGCAATAAATGAAACTCGAACTACTTTCATTTTATCCGAGTAAAAAGCAGTCCAACTGTACATAAGGTAGCAGTAGCACAAGGCTACCAAACCGTAACCTGTATTTCGATGTAAAGCGTGACCCTACCGCCATAGCCGACCTTCAGTTTCTCGCTGTTGCTCCGCGTTGTGTGCTGCACCAGCCACCACCGGAGCTTTGTTTTCGTGTTCTTTTACGTTCCACGTTGAAATCATGTGTTTTCTTTAGGTCTTTTCGATATTTCGGGTTTTCATTCAATCATTTGATATCTTTATTTCAACATTAGGTCTTGTATTTTCTTATTTATGAAATGGAATCGGACAGTGAATGAATCGACGATACAAGATTATCACTTTGTCACTTTGACAACAAACATCTAGTACTGACAACCATTGCAAGACTCCAGCATTAGTACATTTGCAAAGTATGAAGCCTGCAAAAAACGGGCTTTTTTTGTAAACAAAATAGTATGCATCTTGCTAGGTCACTTTTATGATCTGAAATTGCAAATCTGTTTTACAGCATCTCTGCTGGTCAAAAAAAAAAAAAAGGGCTACACAACATGCACAAGACAAACTGTCACTAAGCAAAAAAGTACTGTAAACGACTTAACTTTCGCAAATTAAAAAATACTACAGAAACTGCATCTTGTAAACACATCACATCACAATAACCAGAATTTAGCATACCATTCTTAATTGCAAAATTTTGCACCTACGAAATATTACTGAAACCTAAACTAAAGTACTAAGCCCATTAAAATAAAGCTGTCTAAAGAATGTTATTCCAAGGACTCGGTGTTTTTCACTTCTAGTTTCTTTCAAGTCCGCATACTTTTGTCAGATTTGATCTAAAAACTAAATTTTTAATTTTTCTGTGAATATCTGTACATGTAATGGAGTGAATTTTTTTTAAAAATAGTATGTGCAGTGTGATTGGGCCTAAAATGTAACAAGATAAACACAATAAATTGCAGGTTTAGTCGTCAAAGTACCCTCTACAACTGAAAATAGAAACAAAGAAATGAGCATGGACAAGTATAGACTGAGTAGAAATCAACAGGCTCTACACACCCTTAACAAAACAGTTTCTAATTTCACTGGCCATCTAGATCTCAATTACCTGATCTGACATGTATAAACAAACATGTATTTTCCCAAGTTTTCTTGATTAATTTGTGCCCATTCTTTTCTACTTACAAGATCCAAGTTTCAAGAATGACCTTTCAACATTTACACTCGAAACTGGCAAGCTGACATGAAAAGTTACATAAATGAAAAGAACCAATCAATCAAATGCAGAACACCAAAAGATGATCGGTACTGCTTAGCACTGCATATCGTAAAATCTCGAACAAGCACCCACTAAACATTTGGAGATAATCATGTAAAACTGGGGGATGGGCTATTTTTTATGCTACAAAATTGAGGGGTGGGCGATTATGGCGGAATGGGCAAACGCTTGGTATTTTACAAAAGTTTATCCAGAAAGTTCTGATCGAATTGCGGGACAAAATGCTTGAAACAGTGTCCTCACACTCTTTTGCAACGAAGTTTCAATGAAAGTGAAACATCTCAGGGAGTTGTCAGCATTCCTTTTTGTCACAAGGTCTGCTATGTTAGCAACACCCGTGATGTAGCTTGCTAGTCGTACCATACTGCTCTTACATAATAACCTCTTTCGGCTAAAACCATATTTCAATATCCACTTTTCTTGTTTGTTCAAACCAAAAACACTAAATCCTAGCCATTTCACTGTGTCCATTGGCCAAAAATGAAGCATAATGACTGGTTGCTAGAAAGCATATCAACGCCGGTTAAGCCCAGCTGAATCAAGACAAGCAGATTGTGCGACTGATGTGAAAATCCAGGCTAAGCCAACCTGTTTATCATGCCTTAAAGCAGAGTTTCCCAACATTTGGAAGTGACTTGAGACTAAGGAAATACGAAAGATGACACCAAGAGAAGAGAAGGAGAGTGTTTCCCAAACTGCGAGTCGCAAACCCAAGAGGGTTCATGACAGATTCAGCGAGAGGTTGCGAAGCAGCCCAAGAACTTGAAAAAATGCGAACTTGGCTTCTCTGTGGTGGCTTCGATGAAAACAAAGTACAGGTCGCAGCTCAACATCAAGCCAAAACTGTGAGTTGCGGTGTTCAAACTCTGCCATCATTATGAGAAACTTTGTTCTAACAAACAAGCTCACATTAGCAATTACGAACAAAAATTTCTGCTGGCATGCCTCTATTTCTTTTTTGCAATGATTTCTAGCCCAGGTGATTCACACTAACTATATTAACTGCCAATTAACATTTCAGCATCAATTTTGTGTATTACTGACTGAAATTGAAATGCGTGTGGCATCACAAAAAGCCCGGGAGGGCGGGGACACAAAAACGCGGACAAGAGATGGACAAACCAAGCGGGCATGTTTTTGCACCACCAGCCTTGCGCCTGTTTCACGGGTGGTGACTTTAGCAAGCTACGTGCCCCAAACCTTTTTAAAATCTACTTATTTTGTGGTTTTTGATGACACAGAGCAAGTTTCTGGTTTTAGTCATATCTATCTTTGATAATTAAAAGAAAGTTAATTTGCAAAGCTTAGTAACCAACTTATCGTGACAATTATCCCCCTATATTATGTTCCCCTGGCGGTACAACTCGCCTGTACAAATCACATTAGTGTAGCTTACACGCAGGGTTCTCCCCACGGTGGGCGACAGTGGCTTTGCCGCCCACCATTCAATATTTTTTTGTCGCGGGATGACGATGCGGTATTTCCTGCGCACATGGCTGCAGACCGTCGCCGTCGTACTCAGCAGGTCCGCGCACCGCCACATTATTATCGTTCGCTATCGCATTGCTAACTGCTGCCACTGCTTCAAACAAAGAGCACGGGCGCTCGGCAAGTTTCTTTTCCTTTTTTTTTTATTTCTTTCTCTATCTCAGCGGCACACTGCCGGCAGTGCCCGGGGGGGGGGGGGGGGGGGGGGGGGCAATAAACAGATGCAACGAACCAAACAAACAAAAAAAACAAAAAAACGAACCCCTCCCCCCCCGCCCTGGTAATGTCCACCCCTCAAAAATTTCTGGGGAGAACACTGCAAACACGGCTTCTTAAAACAAGTCTCTGAAGCCTAAAAGAAAACACCCAGTATATCTTTCATGGTGCGCTGTGTAGAGGTATAAGAGAACTTGGGAAGCACTGCCTTCAAGCACAGTCTTTATTAATGCGAAAGCATTAACTGTCTCATGGAGCGAGCTGACGTCATCAGTTGAAGTGCAAAAACGGCACATAGTTTCCCCGATCCTTCGGTTCCATTGGCTGCCGCGCGTCGACGGGGCTCCCATTGGCCACTGGGCCCGACAGCTTCCACGACCGCTCACCCCATGGCACAGCGTGTCTATCAGTGCGCCGTTGCTCCCCTGGGCACGGTGACCTTGGACGCTCCATGCCCAGGGGAGCACACGCGCTGACATATCTTTTTAATTCAGGAATAAATGTCAAGTTATGTCAAACAAATGAAGGAGTATACGAGGCTGCACCAAAGGGTAACAAACAACTATGCTTGTGTTCTGACATCAACAGAGTGATCACTGAATTTCTTACTGAACATCAGTGAGAAATCCAGGACTTTTGCTTTGACGCAGCAACTTTACACGAGATTACTATTGTGAAGTGGAACATACCAGGTTCATCAGATTGGGGGTGCAGGTGCTTGTTTAGACGTCTGCAAAGCTCATCCACCAGGGTTTCCAGTCCACACTTCTGAAAGAAAGTTGCTCACCACAGTTACTTGTTTTCAGGTAAACAAAACATCACTTCATACAAAATTTCCACCACAAACATGTTCACAAAAAATCGATGGAAATAAATTTCTTTTTTTTTTTACTTTAAAGCTGTAAAACTATGGCCTTCCCACAAATGTGCTTCTTGAACTCACAAAAAACTGTGAAACTGCAGGAGCTTGCAACCTTAAATGTTCATAGGATGCATGTGCAGCCAAAATAATTCAATGCTCTTTTTGCTGAATATCTGAGGAGTGCAGATATTCTTTATTCTTCATATAAATGAAAGATTTCAATTACCAAAGAAGATCCAACTGTTTATATTCAAGGAACAATATCTCAACACATAACAAGTGACCTCCACAACAAAGACATGAACGGTACTGTCATGTAACTATCACACACAATACTCTTTTGGGTGGTTTGCCGGTGTCCGAAATACTGAAACGAAATCACGGCCGTCGGGATTATGTGGTGTGTGAAGTGCTTAATCAACTCCCAAAAACTTGAATTTGCAGACATACCTAACAAATTACCCAGATATTATTTTTAAAAAGAAAATGTAGATATACAGCAAAAGTTTGACCAGAGGAAATGGAGTTTAACTTCGATCGCACTCAACAAAGACGCCCCCTACAAATCAAGACTGAGACCTCTGAAGAATATTCATACTGTTCAACAATTCCGCATGTTGTCACACACCCATTATTCTCGTTTAGTAAAGCAATTCGACTGCAAACAGTGTACAAAGGTAATGGTAAAACTTTTCAAAGAATCATTTGTCACATGCTGTCATGAATTGCATGCACCACATAAAACCATTCTACTGTCTTTTGCCTGCCATACCGATGAGCATACAACCAACCCACTCAAACGCAGCAGTATGGAAGAAGCTGGTAAGGTGGAGCCAAAAAACTAAATCAGAGTCGGAATGTTAGCCGATGCTTCACTGAGACTCAGCTTCCGCAGTGCCTTGAAGAAGCCAAAAACTTTTTCAGCAAAACATAGGCTGGCAATCCAACATTTCCAGGAGTTTTAAATCAGTTCCCCATAGGTTGCGAAGGAGTTCTAAGCAGTGCTGCTCATAAGCATACAGCAAAAAAATTATGCACAAGTCAGCTAGAGCTCTCCTTGCACAGCCCCCAAGACTGACATTCTAAAAAGAGCAAAATAAGAATGAATTCAAAATAAACCTGTGCCCTGTTATGACCCGTCCCCATCTCCCTGTGTTTGTGAATGCGTGGAAAGCTCGTCGAACCATTTTCCCAGTCGTTAGGGCCACTTTGGGGGATGGACTAGGCTTAGCCGAACGCCCGAGGCCTGGCTCATCTAGCTGGCGTCTGTTGCATCAGGGGAAGCGCCGCCCAAGGACTCCTCTCCCTCATGTGTCAACCCTCCTGACCTCTACCTGCGGCTGGCGCCGAGGCAGTGGAATGCGACAATTTGTGTTTCTGGCCTTCCGGATGCTTAACCGTCATGGCGGCGGGAGGTGAATTAAACGGCGCCAGCTGTCTGCTGGAGAACAATCCAGGGATCGTCCAGCAGCAAATTTTCAGACCTTGGAACTGTTCCCCATCCCGTTATAGAACTAAGAGTGTGTGGGATAATCGTTATCTTGCCTTTCCCAGACGTTAAGCTCCCCTTGAGGAGAGCTTCGCCCGTCTGGCTGCCGTCGGTCAATTCAGGGGAAGCGCCACTCACGGACTTCTCCTTTCCCTCCTGTGTCAACAAAAACCCGACCGTTCGAGGGACGGTCGTCTTTGATCAGATATTTCGCTATTGAATAAACCCGTTAAGTTTTCCCAATCTGTTTCCCCGACTGACTGGCTCGGACGTTGTTCGTGAGAAAGGTTGGACGCCAGCGAGATGGCCATGCTACCCAAGAGTCAAGGCCGGGAGTCGACACGTAACAGCCCTGAAACCAGTTGTGCAGAATAAAACTGCTAAAATAAAGTAGGGCATTTGCAACGTCTGCTGCACAACAGTCTCTCATGTCACACACCTGTTCTGTAGCTGATCTCAGGCATTCCACAGCTGCCCCACGATTTCCCGGTTCCTGCAAGTTATTGTCAGGTGAGATACAGTTCCTGGCAACCTCTACGAAAGGTGAAAATGAAATGAAACACACCTTGTCAGGATCCAGTAGAAGGCTCATCACCGTGTGGCAATACACTATGTCAATGCCCCTGCCTTCCAGTTCCCCCTGCACAAACACAGACCTAAACTCAGTCTTCTCAACAACCACTACTCTGATGTCGGGCAAACTGTAACTAGCCCAAATGGCAGTAGATACAGAAAACTTGGTACTGAGAGATAGTATGAATTCAACTGTCGTTTTGATCAGTGATCGCAACAATGAGCCCTCATCTTAGAGCTGCAGCACTAAAGTGAATTACCTAACCAGAGCTACCTCCTCTTTTCTCAACTAACCGACCAGTGTACATACACTGCCAAGGCATTCTTTGCATAAGCCTCTTTTCTGTAAAATTGTTTACTGTAACAATGTTTACTGTAAAATAACCTGCTGTAAAATTGTAATCTGTTTAGGTTCATGAGACAATCGAGAGATAAGCCCGAGGACTTCCAGATATGCTTACAACACAACACTGGTTTGCTGGTTTGCTACCACAACAATATTGACAAAGGTGCTAGAATGTAAAGCTCAATAAACACAAACACAGAACCCAAAGCTCACCTGAAACCATGCCTGTATTTCTTGGGGAACTGTCGTAGCCTTTAAATACTTCATTTCCAGCCAACCCAAGCCCTTCCAGAGACCCCTGTAGAAAGAAATTGAACAATGACTTGCCAATGAAGTTGCCAAACTTGGTACTGACTTTGTCCAGAGCATTGGAACATAGCATATGTCCAACTCGGGAACAACTTTCTGTACTTTAGACCCTTCTCAACAGAAGGGTATACAGCAGTCTTATGAGGTATACTACAAACGAGAACATCAATATCAAGACAAAACTGATTAAAGCAGTCAATTTTAACACTGTCAGAAAGTGGAAGGTAATGCACTTCAGGAGAAGTGCCTTTGAGATATGAATAAATGAAATTAAATGAAAAGCAGTTCTAATTATACCAGTGGCAATTAAATTTGCGGATATGTGGTTTCCATAGTCTGTTTTGGCATAACTTGGCAAATGCAGGGCAACAGTAGAATAGTACAGGACAATGATGAAGCAACAGCAGAAAAAATTTTCACTCAAACTATAGGCACATTATTGCATATGATGCAAAATGCAGGGCAATGGACCTTTTTCAAAAATCCGAAAAGCCCGCACGTGTTGTGGGACGAATTATGGGCGTCCCTGGTATGCTCCTCCCATTATATTTCCTCCCAGCGGAATGGCAAAAAAAGAATCCATTGTATTTATGCTCTCAACCACAGGGAAGTTTGAGAGGTATTAATGGCTTTCCTCAATGTCCTCTGAAGTGCATGAAGCGAAAAACCTTGTACTAGCCCACATCCGAACTTTTTTTTTAGGACCGGGAACTTGACACATTAGGCCCCATCCCAGAAAGGACACAGATGTCCCGCAAACACCAATCCAAGACCTCTTTTGTTGCATGTGGAACCTTAAATGAGGACAGTTACGAAGGCGTCACACAATGTCGAACCTTGCAAAGCACTCTCTCTCTACCCCGCCCCTCCCCCACCCACCTCGACGTGGCCCTAAAAAACTAAACTTTTTCGGTTAAAACCAAATTTTAGAAAACAAATTAGACATACTTTTAGCGGCTTTTATCGGTTTAAACCGAAAACGTCGAACCTACAAACTAAACTTTTTCGGTTAAAACCGAAAACGCCGAACCTACAAACTAACCTTTTCCGGTTAAAACCGAATTTCCGAAAATGAATTCAGCGTTTTTTCATCGGTTTAAACCAAAAACTTCGAACCCTACACGACATGTGCAAGCGGGTGCAGATAACCGAGGCAAACCGCTCGAGCAGGCAAGCCGAGCGAGCGCATGCAAATGAGGGAGGGGGAATCGCATTGGCTGGCCGGCAAGGCTGGCCCTTTCTCAGCCTTCCCCTTTGCATTGTCGCTGTCGTCTGCTACACCAACGCTTTGTTGAACCCTGCCACAGTTGCAGTGCAAAATAACTACTGAACAAGCATAGTCTCCACATCATATTACACAAAGTGGATTTGGTGACCCTGCAAGACGTGAAGGTAAGTTACAACGCATTACATATACCGCAGGTAGCACAGATATGGTATGCTGCCAACGACGTATGACATTCCGGCGGGTGGCAGCGACAACTGAAGGCGGTAGCTGCCGCGGAATCACGGAGGCGGAACAAGAAAGCACGTTATCTGTACCTTGGGTTTCCAAAATGCCCTGCCGTCGTGGCGCTGCATGCACGGCAACAGGTCTATAGTTATAACAGTACAGGATGAGAAAGCAACGGCAGAAATAAGCAGAAAAAATCTGCACTCACTACTATGGGCATATTATTGCATAGGATGTAAAGTGCAGGGCAATAGTTTAAATGGTAGAGGATAATGAGGAAGCAATAATGGAAATAAGCAGAAAATGTGGAGTGCATCTTAGGTTGACTTGCATGTTTGAACTTGCATACCACCTGCTTTGTTGGCGGGAGGCACATCACCCTGCCGACAGAATGACTGCACTACCCTAATTATCTGACAGGAACTGTTTTGGCCCAGTGCAAGTGAAGCTCGAAAAAGCCTGTATAAGCTGTGAACTTCAAATGTGGCATGTCAGGAGGCATTGAGGGAAAGCCAGGTGGATTGACATTATATCAAGAGCTTCAGGGGGTTTCACTGTTCTCAAAAGGCGGTTGTGAGATATAGGAATCTTAGAGGCACCCTAAGGAATCCCTATCGTTTTGTCGAAACTTGTTTCGTGGAATTACGTTTCGTGGACAACTTTTCATGGACACGTTCCATGCACACATTTTGTCGACAAACGTTTCGTCGACACTAGTTATGCGTATTGCATGCTGTAGGGACATTTCGTCACGCGTGTATCACTGGGGTGAGCGCTGACCCACTCGCCTGCCTGCGTTCATGCCGCTTCGCGACGACAGTCTGCAGCGGCTCATTACAAAAATGTTAACCCACCTGACCGACCTGTACATGCCTCTTCGCGGCATCAGTCTCATGCAACTTATTACACAAAAAAGCTAATCTGAGCTGTCTATGAAACTATTTGTCGATGGAACATCGTGTGTCGATGAAACGTTGTTCGATGAACTGATTGCCACCACCCAGATGGTCATATCGCTTGCAGGAAAGCAAGCTAGCGTTCCATCCATTATTTGAGCGGATGAATAAACTCCGAGTACCAAATTCTCCTCAACATTCACAAACGCCAAAAAGTCTGCCGAAGTAAAATGGTGTGTCACCTGAGGTCCCTGTGGGCACCTACAACCGCATGGTCAGGTTGTACCCCACATGTAGCAGCTGACGTCTTGGTCCCGAGTCTCAACCTGCTACTGCACAGACTGCAACAGAGGGAATGCAAAGCAAATGATTAGTGTAGCCTTCAAGAGTAAGAATGTTAAGCCATCAGGCGCTCAGATTACCTCACAGTCAGTGATGCAGTTCACGTGTCTTCGATACCAACAATAAACTCTGTGGCCATTTCACCTCTTTGATGGATGTGTGTTAGATACAAACAGCTTGATTTTTTTTTTTTTTTTTTTTTTGTGAAATCACTTTGCCTAGGACTCGGAGGAAACAGGAATGCTTTAATCGTTAAGTAAAACAGCCTTATAGATACCACAAACGAAAGTGTTAATACCAAACCTCGACAGTGATTAGACCTGTCAATTTTGAGAAGAGGCAATTAAGTAGGGGGAGGAGGAGGAGGGGGTTCTAAGAAACTGCAACGCCCAAAATTGTCTTTTTTTTTTTTTCTTCCCTTTTTCAGATTAGCGCATCTTCGACGACAGTAGTCGGGCTTTCACATTCCTACTGTTCTTGCTTCGTAACTTGCGGTAGCGTCGTTATTCCTTTCACGGCACCACCTTAGAACGTGCCTGCAAGTTGTGGCATTCGCGCCAATGCACAAAAAATAAAGAAGGTGGCGTAAACGATCACAAGCTGCACAGTATCTGCGTGTTCTCCTCCCCGCCCCAAGTTTCTCGCAATCGAGTATCACACAAGTATCACTGACGTCTGATACCGACCATTCCAAAAAAAACGAACGCGAAAGCCAGCTGATGCACTGCGTTCGGATTCGACCTATGAAGGTTCCAAAAACGTTTTAGAATGCGATACAGGGGTCCTGATGATTAGTCAATTGTAAAAACAAATGCACCCTTATTTTTTTTCTCTTTTAGGGGGAAGAGGGGGGGGGGAGGGGGGTGATCAACGGTTGGCAAGTAAGGCAATGAGACTGGGCTGACGTGAGCTTTCTCACCTTTAGTCATGGGGGCAGCGAAGCAGAACACAGGAGGGGGCAAAAGAACTACGACCAGAATCGGTCGGCGTACGGAAAAGAGGTGAAAGTGGCTGCTGATGCGCGTAGCGTTCGCGCGCCTCGCGTCGCGTCTCGCGCGAACTAGTCTGATCGCGTCCAAGAACTCCGAATAGGCGTCCTCATAGACAGCAAAAATGACCGGAAGTAAGCGAAGTTTGACCGAACAATAAAACAATCCGTAGCCATTGCATCATAAATATGTGGAAATCGCGAAAATTACGAAATGTCGAAAACGTAATCGTAGCGTAATTAAAGCCAAAAAGTTGGTAAACGTCATGAAATTTACTTTTACGGAAAAGGTTAGTACCTTCTACATCTTTTACAAGATTGAACCAATATAACACTATGTTTGTTCGGCGACTGCCCCTGTCAGACTCGGTATTCACTACGATTACTACAGGATTCAATGATCTAATAATCCACTAGCAATCACCAGCTCAAACAGCCCGTATTAGTGTTTTATTAGTACTACAGTCGGTGACATGTTAAATGTGGAAGCTCCTCCCACCCTTTTCACTTTAGCAGAGCAAACGTTGGAGAGGAGGTCGCCTCCTCTTCAGGGTTTGCTCTGCTAAAGTAAAAAGAGGTGGGAGGCGTTTTCACTTTACTCTAAACTTGTCATCTCTCTGAGAAAACTCGATCGACAATAATATTATCATTGATGCTGTTTCGGTTTCGGTTCTGAAACGGTTGGGCCACAGTGAGTAGGGCACATGAAGGCGTGTGTAACCTTTTTCAGCCATTCAAACATCAGAATTATCAAACGTGACAATTAAAAATATATTAAAAACCATTTAGATGTTTATATGGGTAAGTCGGTGAGCGAAGGAATTTTTGAAAGGTTCAAGTGTCTTCATCATCTTTTGTCTCATTTGTGTAATTGAAGAGCTTCATTTTACGCCCGATTGAGAAGAAGAAAATACAGAGGCGCAATGACGACCAGCACAATGCAGGGCTCACGTGGACAGGAATAGCCGATTTGACGCTGTCTTGATGTAAGTTTATTTTGAATATTAATGCAGGATAGAACACAAGCATTAAAATATAATATTCAACGCAGAGCGAAAATACTCTGCCTTCTATTTCCAGTTCCCAACAACTTGGCAAGGCGATATCGCCAAATATATTCAATCCGACCAATTTTGTATAGTTAACAGAAAAGGATAATATAACGTCTAGCAAGTGAAACAACCTAGTTTTATTCATGTACTGAAGCATAATCAGCCCAGTCATATTAAGGCTGTGCACTAATAGAAACCATACGGTGGCACTAGAAGCTAACTAGATACAGAGCCGTTTATACTGACTAGATACGTTAAAAAAAAAAGCGTGGATTCTACGCTAAATAACAAATAAAGTAAAACACAATCAAGGCAACATTTAAAAGACAGCCTTAGAATTAAATACACACCAATCACTCAGATGCATTACACTACATCTAATTTATATTGCCCACGCATGCATTTATAATATTTAAAGTTTATTATTGAAAGTACCCAGATGTTAATACCTGTTAAAAGTCGTGGTTGCCCCTACCAAAATCAAAATACCTTGCCTGGACATCATATATTGGTCGGTGAAGAACTGAAATATATTTTCTTTCAGACTTCTGTGCACCAACAGGAGATTCAGATGCAGCAACAGGATGAATAAAGCCTGTCTGCAAAGGAAGGTCCTGCACATAAATGCAAGAATTCTTCTGCTGCTGCCTCTGTGGTACTCTTCATCGGCAGGATTCAAGCCAGAGATTAGTCATTACAGGACGCCTCGAGAAGCTGTCGAGTATGTCGCATGGCAAGCTCTCAGAGAAGGCAGGCCTCCCTGCGTCACTGTTCATCCAATCGGTATTAGCCTTTTCTGCATCATGGGCCAGTGCATTCACGATACCGATGGCAAGCCACACTGCCAATGTGATCAAAACTTTGCAGGCCTCACATGCTCCATCTACAAGGGAATGTGTACATCGGAAAGTATATGTGCTCCACATTTATGCAAGGATAACCTTGCCAAAAGCAACAAGTTTGAATGTGTCTGCAAACCTGGGTACTATGTGCCCGACGACCCAGCACTCTCTTACTGTATCCCGGAGAAGACTCTTCGAAGCCACACAGAAGTCAAAGCAAACAGTCTGTACATTGCAGCCAGGCAGAGTGCCAAGTCGCCTATAGACCATTCGTGGCAAGAAGACCCCAGTATGTCAGAGCCTTTAAGAAATGAGAATCGAGGCAAATTTCAGGCAACTCCAAAAAAAAATGCCTCTGAAGTGGGTGTTCTTTGTGCTAGTTCAGACTTTCTCTTGTGTTTCATCGAACCTAAAGAGGAGAACAAGACTGCATTATTTGAAAAGGCACTAGAAAATGTAGTTGCACAAAGGAAAATGGTTCCGAACACAAGGGTTGTCAGCAACTGTACCCGTTTGGAAAATGCACAGTATCCAGAGACACAGCTATCGGTTATGAACGACGATGATCCTCATTCTAATGCCCAAACAAGTGACAAAGTTGAAGGATATGGTGTAAATATAAAAAAACAGCCTCCAACATACTCCAATCCGTGGCAGCCTACCGCAGCAACTTCATCTAACAAACGTAATGCAATCAAAGGTAACGGGCAGAGTCCTTTCATCATACAGAGGAGGTTTTCATCTACTTTTCAAATGCAACCAATAGGAATATGCAACGAGATACTCCTGCCAACAGACAATGTTAAAAGTGAGAGAAAGAATGCAGAAAGTATGACAGAAACAGCAAGGCAAAACAATGACTATGACGAGTCTTCTGTTGGCTATAAAATGAAAAATCGGAGTGCGACAGAAAAGAGTGAACCCAGAGATGAAAGCATAGTATCAAAATTATTTCGCGTTTCAAACAAAGATGATGACTATGAAGTTGTTCAGTTTAGAATGCGGGCACTGCAGAAAGAGTCAAAATTTAACAAAGACAAATATAAAAAGGGTATGTATTCGGCACTTAACCACCACCTCCCTGCTGCTTATTTTCTGGGTGCCGAGGTTAAAAAGGTGATTGAGAAAAGCCATCTTGGCAACAAGCAGCTGCCTGTCGAGACACAAGATCAGATCATTGACAACCTAAGGCATGCAGTTGATGTTTCAGAGAACACCAAGACCAAGGTTACAAATGCCTCCCACTTAGTAACTTACATTACCACCAAGTTGAAGAGTGTAGTGGAGGTCAATGAGAAAGGTGATGACGAGTCGAACAGTTTGGACGAACCACATTTTAGAACAGATTTCAACAAAAAAGTTCTTTCCACAGAGCTAGAGGAAACAAGTGTCACCGACATTTCTTTTAATCCTTCAGATGCCACAAGGCACGAGATGCACAACGACAACAATTCAAGGACTTCAAGCACAGAACAGCTTTTGTCAGACACAGGCAGGGCTGGCCAGAAACAAGAAACCAAGGCAGAAGTACCCCTGGAGAGCAATAGCATAAAAGGACCTATAAACCTCGAATTTCAAGACAGTCCAAGGCTGAAGAATGGAAGCAATGATCCAAGCCATGCCATGCTTTCACACGTTCCCCTCAAAGACGTCGGAGACCCACTTCTGCACCTATCTGGCGATGAGGCAAAAACTGAATACTGGAGGCCTGACACATCAACTGCAACTGGCCCTAATGATGAAGTACCTCAAAGTCACAAAATCAAGAACAAGGCACAATTTGAAGGTTTGCCAGCAAACAGCATACATACAATAAACACCAGCAACAAGAGAACTCATGAACTTGAAAAGGTGACACCCAAGCTTCTAGGCTCTGCAATGTCAAAACATATAAGACCACAACTCTTCTTCAATGTGACTGTGCTCAATCAAGAAGGCAGAAACATGTCATCTGCATGGTACTTTGTTCCTGCAGCAGGGACCAAGGCTATCCTGATATCCTGGGGAGTGTACAATCCAAACAAAACATGATGTTCAAGGGCCTTGAAATAATCAAGCAGTGTCGAGGACCTATTGTTCTGCTGCAGAACATGTATTTAAAACCTCCAGCCCCATAGTTTTACTGTCACGCTAATATATAACGGCCAGCAAATGTCTGCCATGCTTTACATGTGTCCCACATATTTAGCAACACCTTTTGCATTTATAAAAAACAAAATTTTTTTGTCATTTATGTACATATTCACATACCATCCTTTTTTTTTATGTTTACAACAGGCACACCTTATAAAAGGCAAGCCTACAAATAAAATACTATCTACCAATCTTTTGCCTCACGAGTTTCTTCTAGGTTCTGCAATACTCTGACAAGAGGCAATCAAATAACACTACCGTAAAATACCACAGAGCACCCACTTACTTTCAAGCACCCACTAGTAACATTTTCCTAACTTGAGAATTCTGCAAATTATATGTTAGAGGCCAATGTACAACCTCGGTTTTCTGCAGGGAAGATGATATCCTCTTAAAAGGATGCTGAACCGACATTTGGATTTCGCAAAATAAGGCCGCAGAAGCGTTGAACGGGACGCTACGAACTCCAAAACATCACTCGTACATCGACATCTCAAACGGATGGCAGTGTTTTTGGAAAAGAAGGGTGCGATCAAGCGAGCAATCCTCCTGGAACACTTAAGAATAAGGGGAAGCCGGCCTCGCTTCTCTCCTCGCTTCGGTTCACCAGCTCGACGGGACAAAGCGAAGAGGAGAAGGAATGAGAATCGTGACGTGAGGTGTCTCGCCGGCCTTGTTCAATTGTGCACTTTTTTTTCCAAAAATACGGCCATCCGTTAGAGATACTACAGTACAAGTGATGATTTTTGGTTCTGCAGCTTCCCACCTATTGCTGTAGCCTTGTTTTGAGAGTTCAAAATTTTGGTTCAGCCCCCCATCCCTTTAACGCTCCCTTCTCTTAAGCTGCAAGGGGAGCCAAGTTGGGGTAAGGTAAAAAGTCTAGAGGATATAGAAAAGGAGGAGGTGGGCAAAAGTGGAAAGCGCGAAGTGTATGTCGGCCTTTAAGCGCTCAATTTCAACAGACAAACACCCATATCTAGATTAACACAGTTTTCAGTGAAAGTTGGGTGGGCGCTCCCCCGGTATTTTAGGGTAGTGCCTTGAATTCCATTGTTATATGGTAAAAAATATATAGTAATTTTTTACCATCCTCACCTATTCTCGGCTTTAGTTTTTTTGTTTTTTTTTATTTAAGTGAAACATATATTAAAATTCAGACTGAAGTGTTTTGATGAGACAATGCAGCCACGCTATGCAACTTTCGAAAGAAAAACGCAATGTTTACTGTTATAATTCAGAAAATAAAAAAACACATTGAGTATTGATGCACACACATCCTAGAAGAAGCAATCAGCACTGAGTTTGGCACGTTGAAGGTAGGGGAGCGGTAGTGTCAGCAGCTCGTGGTGCAATCTTCAAATGCTGGACCAGCCAAACTTCTGCAGAATAGGCAACAGGTCAGACCTTGAGACAGGAGGCATATAACTGCCCAGTCGCTCTCGTATCCACCACTGGCCTGCTCTTGCCTCGGGACTTCCAAAGCGAGCATACTGATACCGGTAATGCTCTGCCCTGATGAACCTGCATTCACACAAAGAACAAGTGACAGAAAAATTACTGGAGAGTATTGATATTTCAAGAGTAATTTGAGTAAAGCCTACTGCAAGTACATTACAGCTGCTGTACTGAACATGCGGTCATTAATGTGCTTGTAACAGAATGTACCGCCAGCCCGAAGTGCCAAATTTCCTCGTAAATGGGCAACTTTTTTCTGAAAGATAAACCTACCCATTCTCTTTCCTACAGACCATGTAGACAGCCAATCGTTCTGATCAAAGGGGTTGACAAAATATTATCTGCGGTAATATATATTATCTGCGGTAAAATATTATCAGCGAATGTAGCCTGGTTCCCTCTTGGGAATCAGGCTACATTCGCTGCTATTTGTTGAGCGCTCCTTCCATCTCCATGCTCTGCATAATTGGTCTACCTTAATGAAAAGGTAGACAATTTTCAAGTAAATGCGGTGAAATGACAACAGACCAGCGGCATCTGGGTGCAACATACCCATGTGAAATGAAGTACGAAAAGATAAAACCTTTTTCTCAGAGAGTAGACATTGCTGGACAGGCAGGCTCATTTTCAGCACTTAAAAGGTAGAACAATGATTTCTCGGTCGTCCCGCATGCAACTTATGAAACACATAAACTGTGTGTTTTTTCATGGCAGCACTATCCTGGAGGAAGCTGAACAGCTCCTTGACATAGCACTTTGGGATGATTTGGAAAGCACTAAGTCACGAAATCGTTTTGCTCTGCCACCACCAGGATAGTGATCCCATGAGGAAAGACAGTTTGTGTGTTTCGTCCTAGTTTGGTAAGCACTGAACTTACTGTTGATGTTTATGAATGCTCTTTCCACATTAGAACTTGTCAGGAGTGAAAGCATTTGTGAGCAGGTTTGTCAATGTCAATTTAGTAGAAAGGTTTCAAGAGAATTTACCACTTCTGCTGTTTAGTGCATACATTCTTTACTTCTTTGTCGTTTCTGTTCGTTTATTACAGAGAGAAAATTCAAATTTTCTTTTGATTACATTATACTGTGTTGATGTAAATGAAGCTGCGCCCAAGCAAGAATTCACCCAGCTTGATGGCGATCCAGCAATTTCCCTTCATGCGTCCCATAAAGAGAAATCGCCTTAGACCGCCATCACTGTGGTCAAAGCTGCAACACGTGGCAGTTGTTGCATGTGGATAGATGTGCTGTGGTCAGTTCAAAAACAAGAAAATGCTGAGGGGAATTTGAGCAGAGAAGTGTTTATATTTCCTCCCAAACGTCACACGTGCTCGGCGGAAATAAGGTAAAAACATTGGCCGGTCATTATGGCAAGCGGCATTCATGAATGCAAAGCACCATGTGTTCCGCACTGACCAGTTTCTGAATGTTGGTTCGAACACTATCCACAAGGCTAGCCTTTTAAATAAAATAATAAAAAAAAAAGAAAGAGTATGCCATTGAAGCAACATGATGACACTTAAATTTCCCAATGCACGCTCATTCGAAGTTGCCGCGCACTTAAGGGAGCCAGAGCATAACAATTCGAGCTTCTTTTTCAGTGCTGTCCGCAACCATAATTTACAGGGGAACATACCTAAAGTGAAAATTTGTGGTTGGCTAAATAATTAGGTACATAAATTTCTGTTGTTTTGATCTCAAGACCGCAAACGGGAATGGCTGCTGGTGTGCACAACTAGCATGAATTTATAGCTCCACCTTTGGCATACACCTAATTGAGCTTCAATCTCAGTATGCTGGCAATCTGTGCAAGTGCATCCAGCCCTTTCAACTGTAACTGGTGAAAGTCGATGCTCATCATCTGCCCTTTAGAGCCGAATTTTACTTGCCATGTTTATCGCGAGAGCTTCCGAAATTCATTTACTCATGAAAAGGGAGATTACTTGAATCGTATGCGTGGGCTGAGCTATACGATTCGAATGACACAGATTTTGCAGCAAGAAAGTTGACGTCGGTAATGAAAGAAGCTATCGACAAATATGTGCCTAAAAGGCTTGTTAAACCTAGGGAATTGAGGACAGCTTTGCGAAAAAAGGCTCCTTTTCATGGTTTATTCAAGAGAATGTGTAAGCAAGAGTGGTAGCAAAAATTTTCCAGCTTTCGTTCCTTCGCTAAAATATTGCTTGCACGTGATAAATATGTTCACGAAAGAAGTGTTGAAAATAGTCTATATTGTGATCTTAAATCTTCTGGAAATTCTTAAATAGTAAACCACATTCATTTTCAAAACATTCATCTCTTCACTCTTCTAGTAATGAGGATATTTATTATTTTACGTTGCCAAAAGACATCGCTGATGAGTTTGCCTCGTTTCTTAACAGCTGCTACTTACAAGCCATACATTCAGTGAGGACAGATCGAGTGAACGATTCCAGAAATGGGGACTCGCTCTCCCTGTTCAGCGCTACTACACCGGACGTCGTCACGGCGATAAAAAAGCTCAAGCCAAAATTGTCTGTCGGCACGGATGAAATTCCATTAAAAGATGTTGTGGGCTTCTGGCGCCCCTATTAGCTCATGTTTTTAACATGTCTCTGCATACCAGTGTATTTCCCGCAATATGGAAGTAAGCGATAGTCGTGCCCATTCATAAAGGTGGCGATGCTTGTATTGCATCAAGTTACCCTTCCGTGTCACTGCTGTGTGGTTTTGCTAAGGTATTTGAAACCATTATGCAAGAGTCGTTTCTCTCATTTATCAGGGTATCTGACGCAGCAACAACATGGCTTTATTAGAGGACATTCAGTCAAAACTAACCTTTGTACTTTTCCACAGTACGCAGCCCCGGTCGTTTTAAAACGAGGTCAGGTTGACTCAATTTATTTTGATCTTTCAAAGGTTTTCAATAAGGTTGATCATTCTTTACTTGAATATAAATTGAAACAATATAATATCGCCCCTAAGCTTTGCGAGTCGGCTTCTAGTTACCTGACACCAAAAAAAAACTTTGCTTGCGTTGATACTGTTTTATCCAACTTCAGGTGTCCCCCGGGGGTCAGTATTAGGGCCATCGTTGTTCCAGGTATTTATAAATGACATTTTAAATTCTGTAAAGTTTGATAAAGTGCTCTTATTTGCCGATGACATTAAGTTATTCTCGAGTATTTGTTCCGAAAAAGACTGTGATGCGCTAGAGTCCGATGTCTTGAGTAGTTCACAATGGTGTTCATCCAATCGTTTTCCTTTGAATACCAACAAAACAAAAGTCATCTCGCTAATGAGGCGTAGGGATCTCTTACATTTAAGTACACATTGGGAAACTGTATTATTACTCGAGCTGATGTGATCAGGGACCTTGGTGTGTTAGTCGATTGCAAACTCACATTCAAATCTCATGTTATTACTTGTGGTACCGGTTTTAAAAAACTTGGTATGATCTCCTGTTTGACTTGGCACTTTGAAGCACCTGATGCCATATGGGAGGCACTCGATCGAATGACGTTTTAGCGAACGCCCACGTTTCACACAATGACACTTTAGCGAATAGTCGGACGCCGCGGAGCGGCGTTTTCGGGTGGGCCAAATGGGTTCACATTTTTGTAATGAGCCGCCGCAGACTGTCGCCGCGAAGCGGCGTAAGCACAGCGTGGCGGATGGGTTAACGCGTGCCCTTATTATTCGCTAAAGCGTCGATTCGCTTCAATGTCGCTGTTCGCTAAAATGTCATTCGCTCATGTGATATGGACCCGATGCCCTATTATGTTTATTTTGTGCTCTGGTTTAGACCCGGCTCGAATTTGCTTCTCTCGTGTGGAACCATTTATCGGAAACTGAATGTAGGCGTATTGAAGGGGTGCAAAGCTGTTTGGTTCGCATAATCTATGATCAACATTTTCATAGGAGACTTTATTTCTAACACCATTCTCTGGTTAAGACTTTGAACCTCAGCGCTTTGGGTGACAGAAGGCATTGCTGAGATGCGGTGTTTCTACAAAAGCTTATTCAGGGTGTAATTGACATACCTGATCTTTTCAGCAGCATAAAGTTATGTGAGCCAGCTAAACTCACACAACATTGCAACAAGTTTTATCCTGACAGGCGAATAGAGGAATCGCCAAATTATTGTATTCAAACATCATGCAACATCCTTGTCCAGCACCATTTTTTTTCCATGCCTTATTTTACCCTAAGTACCTGATGTGTCTATAATATCTTTTGTTGCAACTTTCTTCTTATGATTAATGTTTTTATTATGACTACTGTGGTTCCATATGTCTGCGTGTTGGAAATTCTTAGGAATCTGACTTCCGTGCACCAATGTCAAAACCATTATGGTGTTTTTGGGCATGCAATAAATATCAATTTCAATATCAGTACAAAGTTTCCCGAGATAGTGCGCCTTTGGCGAGCCTCCCAGGTTTACACTCACACTCCCTCACTCAAGCATGTGGGTGTTAAAACAAGCATAGTGACTATTAGCAATGCACACACCACCAACGAACTGACTGGCAAGTACACCACACGACACACAGCAAGAATAGCAGGCAAAAATGTGCCTCACTACTACTCTGTACTTTGCATGCACGCTTTTAGCTATTTGAACTGCATTGTATAATTTTTCTCTGTGTGCTAAGAAGCACAGCACGATAATCTTGTTATGCTCGGCACCTGAATAGGAGATGACAAAAAGATGCACGCAGTTCAAATTCAGACTGTCACAGGCAGTGCACCAGTTGGCTCGGTGGATGTCGCTGTCTAACGGAGGACGACGAACAATTATGCCTACAAGCGTGTGTGCACGCACGCACACACACACACAGACACACAAACATTGCAGCTGTCAATGTGAAGAGTCACTAGAAGCAGAAGAAACATTTTGAGGGTTCAGTTCCAGATGCAAACACAAAACACAAATAACTTTCTCTGTGTGCTAAGAAGCACAGCACGATAATCTTGTTATGCTCGGCACCTGAATAGGAGATGACAAAAAGATGCACGCAGTTCAAATTCAGACTGTCACAGGTAGTGCACCAGTTGGCTCGGTGGATGTCGCTGTCTAACGGAGGACGAGGAACAGTTATGCCTACAAGCGTGTGTGCACGCACGCACACACACACACAGACACACAAACATTGCAGCTGTCAATGTGAAGAGTGACTAGAAGCAGAAGGAACATTTTGAAGGTTCAGTTCCAGATGCAAACACAAATGTCTCCAAATTCGAGAGAAACATAGAAATGGATGAGCTGATGTGAGTACACGCCAAAGTGCAAGAAAAAGATTCAAAAACAGAAAAAACTAAACAACCATAAACAAAAAACTCGCGATGGCTCTACATGGTCAACAAACAAAAAAGAAAAAGGAAGAAAAAAATGCATGAGAAAGAAAAAAACACTGTGGAGTAGCGGTGGTTAAAAGACAAAAACAAAAATTACGAAGATAAAGCTGGTGGCGAGACCGTCTGCTGTTCCAAGAAAAACACGAAGTTAGTCAACCCAGTACTAATGGTCAGAATTTGTGCGTAGTATTTAGTGTAACCGAGAACTATCTTTGTTTGTACTGCAACACTCCTTTCACGCGAAATGTGCTTTGTCTTGTCGGGGGAGGGGGGGGGGGGGGGGGGGGAGGGGGGGCTGAAAATTTGTGAAGCTGAAAAAAAAAAGCCGTTGATTAACTCGATGCTGATTGGCTAAACCAGGTGATGACGTCACACCCCCTAGCTCGACGCCGGTGAACTGGTTCAGGCATGACGTCATGCGCGAGGCTACGCTCACTCGACGCCGATTGGCTGGTGAATGCACAATCACTCACGCGCCACCGCTCGCGCCTGCCAGACGGTGGTTGGATGTCGTCGGAGAAACATCTGCAGCTATGGAGGGTTCTGGAAGAGTGCCAGGGGTTTGAAACCTGGGTTAGCGCCGGTATCTCCATTCCAGGAATTGCTATCGAGTGTACATGTCACGCATTAAGCCAGTCACTAAACTAATTGACGATGAGCGCAGAGAGCGTAGATGTCAATCCCAGAGGAATCGGACTGAAACCACATGTTTCACGGGCAACACAATTTCCCAGCAAGTCTTTTTAAAACTCAGTTTCTTGTCAATTAAGCAAACATGTATATTCATTTCGATAATGACCTTCGATATTATAGGCACAGTTGTCTTACCCCTGCATACTAATATACTGAGAGTAGAATTGCGCAAAAATTCCAATTTTAGAATAGTGGTTTTGAATTATAGGCTATTCGATATTTGCTTCGAGATGAACTGCAATGTCCGTATGTTTCGAAGTATTGATCGCAGCGGGTTAGCCTCGTTGAGCGCGCTACTCACCAAGCACCTGCGCACTGCGGAGAAGTAACACTCACGGAGTGTGCTTCCACAGGTGTTGCTTGTCCAGATTGTACCGGTGCTAGGTAAGAAGTGCGTTTAAAGGAGGACACTACCCAAAACGGTAAAGTTTTGAACCTTTGAATAAATATGAATGAAATTTACAGCATATACTGGCAGTTTTGAGGCCTATACAGTGCAAAGTTTCATTTGTATAAATGAATTGTGAAATAAATTATAGTCAATTTTTCAGGAACAGACTGACATTGTTTAGAAAAACTATCATTAGAAAACTAATGTAGTACCCAACATTTTTCTTCTCTAGATATGCGGCAGAAGGCCTGGAGAGCAAAACTATGAAAACAAAATTTCAGAAAAGTGATTTATTTTATGCTAACATTGTGCTGAAAAATCAAATAAATTATTTGCCTTTTATGTTGTCGACAATATTTTAACATATTTTATAAGAGACATTCTCAAACTAAAAATACAATTCCACAGTTGCATTGCCCATTAAATTTGAGTAAGAAAAAACAATGAGTGAGCCTTTCCTTTTATATCATTACCAAACGATAGTTTTCCTAAGGCCCGCTTCAGACGGGGCAACTTTTCCAGCAATTTTGAGGTTGCTGGCGGGTTGTTCCCTAGCTTTCCCTAGATCGATGTGAATTGCTGAGATCGGGTCCGGCTCGAACAAGCGAGCAACTCGGAGCAATTCGAAGACGGTTGAAGCGGCTGCAGCCAATCAAAGACGCGATATTTTCACGTGACACCCCTGTGGTGGTGATGATGACAGCTAAAGACTTAGTTCTGGTTTGAAATTTTCGGAAATTTCGGAAATTTCGGAAATAAACAGTTTCAGAAAAATTAGTTAGTATTTTCAACGCTGTTCAAAGATATAAGCACGCGTTTTTAGCGCGTAGCTGGGCGTCTAAATAGTGAAAGAAAAATCAAATTTAATGATGATGATGGCAAGTCGGAGCAATTCGGTTGCTGCTAGTTGCTGCGTGTGAACGCGGGCGGCCCGTGTTGCTGGTGTTGCGACGTCAAGTTGCTGGGTGAAATTGCTCTGTCTGAAGCGGGCCTAAAGTGAAATTTATACCAAAAAGTGAAAAGGAGAAGAATGAATTCAAAGTGTTCAAACCTTTATCTTTTCTTTAGCACACGTGGACCAAAAATAATTTATAAAAGAAAAACAGTGCAGTGTAACCAGAAGAAACTTTTTGGAACTACTCCCTAGAGGTTGGTAAATGTAAATATAGTTTCCCTAGGATCGTGTCCGCTGGATAAGAAATGATGACACCGAACTCTGGACAGCTACTGCCATCTATGAGCGACGGCCACCAACAGACAACTGGTTGCCAGCGTCGCTCCTAGATGGCGGCAACTTTTCTTCGGAGGAAGAAGAGCGGGAGCGAAACGAGCGGCGATGTGCGCAGCAGCGCAAATGGTTCCACATATCTGTCCTATGTAAATTTTTGAAAACATGTTTTTTTTCTCAATGAGAACTTCAACTTTAAACAAAATAAAGTAGATAGCCCGATTCCCCAGTAAATAACCGTTCAGAAACATCTTGATTGTGGTATTAGAATACTTTTACCTCCGAACAAGATTCCTTTGTATGAAATTTGCAGCAAAAAGTGGAACTAAGAAAAATGCATTCAAACATTGAACTCCTTTACTTTGTTACAGCCTCACAATGTGTTGAAAATATTTTATAGCAACGTAGCTATTTGGCATATGTTTATCAAATTTAGTGTAAGGGTGTATAATCAGTTTCTAAAACCAAAAATTTCAAAATTGAAAAAAAAAAAAAAAATTCTTCGGAAAAATTTAAATTTAGGTTTCTTGTTATGAGAAGTTTCTATTTTTTTTAAATTTTGTAATAAGATTTATAAATCCCCTTGATTAAATATAGCTGGGCATCTCTGATGGTTTAATTTTTAGTCATATTCGTCGTTTACTTGCCATCCAAAATGGGCACTGGACTTTCTGAAGCCACACTGTCTATATAGTTTGATTAAAATTGACTAAGCTTACAAATAAAGTGGAAGAATAATTGAATAGTGAAAGGTTTGGAGACATTATTCAATTCGAATATGTTCAGCCAAAACTACTACTCACTTCGAATTCAATTCAAACACAAAATCCACTTTTTGTATATGCATACTTGGTAGTAAAAGTAGTTTGAAATATAGATTTCGTGCTGTCCTTGCTCTCTTTAGTTGACCACGGTGCTAGGGAGATAAGCCAACTTGCCTATTCGACAAGACAGTTTGGAGCAAAACATTCACGAAAAACGGTGATGTCAACCACAAAAATAAAACAGATTGAGTGACGAGAACACCAGAGTTGAGACACAGTTGTTTCAAAATTTTAGATATTTACATATTGCGAAAAGCAGCATGAAGATAAATATGTGTCCTGCCTGCCGCACACAAACTGCGATATCAGTGTTTACTTGGAGGAGAAAAGCAGAATTCCACTCTAAAAGCTGTAATACATCTCTAACAGAAAAAATACGTCCTTCACTGATGCACCTGTAAGTGTTCCTTTTTAGCATTCAAGGTGGAAAAAATTGCGATTGGTTTTTCCTTGGTCACCATGTAGGGAGATAGCCAAAGCCAATGCGTCATGAAGACTTTCCCTCTTAGTGGAGACTCCAGGCTCACAAGGGGTGCCGCAATAATTTTTCGCCCACGCACCGCTGGAGTTTCCGGTATTAGTCTCCAAAGTACATTCGCTTAACCTCTCATAAAGTGCTAGTACTGTACATAGAACCAGTCTTCAAAGGAAAACTAACAGCCCAAAAAAACATGTTAGTTTTTTTGTGCAAAACATTAGATTGTGTTGTCAAGATACAGAGAAGCTCAATGATACGTTTTTGGTTCATACATTTTCCTGGCCGCCACTTGTACCAATGCCGGTTCCACAGAACAGGGCCGTAACCAGGGGGGGGGTTAGGGGGTTCTGACCCCCCCCCCCCCCCGAAATGTTTTTCTGTGTACAGCCCTGGTCGGTGCACTTGCAGCCAGCCGATTTTAATCTCCACCTCTGCGCATGCGCAGTGGCGCCGGTCGGCTACCGGGTACCAAACCGGGACCGGTTCTCCGGTTTGCTATAACTCTCCATTATATGCCACCGATGAACATGATTCATAGGCGAAAATAAGACAATAGACATTTTCAAAATGGCCGCCGTTGTCCCCGAAAACCCCCCCCGAAATTTTTTTCTGGGTACGGCCCTGCCGCAGAACACCCATAGGAATATGCGTATTAACTGTCTGCTTGTTGCGTTTGCCTTACCAACCGTTACGTCCAAAGATAGTCATCCGACGAAGGCCGAGCGACGCCTTAGGCTGCTCAGCTGCCGCTTGTCGCTTCATCTTGCTCCACTTCTCTACAGTTGTCCACAGCCACGACAATCCATGTGGAACGGACTGTTGTCCACGAGTTGATTCCGGTCTCATCTACAACCTCCCGTGCTCTCCATTGCTATCTTTACCTGGATCAAAAGTTTTTATGGCACGGTCCGCGGAAAAACGTATCGACCAGCTTCTACTGTAGTGCCACCCACCGAAAACACTTTCTAACAGAGTGCACATTTCTAAAGAAAAATGTGCACAGTAAACCTGAAAACAGGGGACCAGTGTTGGGGACTGTGATGTAGGAGGGTCTGGGATTTGCCGGGAGTTGCTCGAGTTGTCTCACTCCCCGCGACTATGCATGTGTCATTTCCTTAAATCAACATTATGTTTCCGGTGTTTCGGTGGTCACAAAAATTACTTTTCACAGATTTTATATCTGTACCAACGAAAAGATGCTCCACACACCTAATTACATCATGAATACTCTGTGTCCTGCACTGTCATTGCGTGTGGCTGAGGAAGCGTGAAGTGGCCAATTCCTGAGGGGTAGCTTTCTTGAGGGAAAAAAAGGTTGGATTACCTTGGGGGGTCTTTGTGAGCAAAAGGGTTCTTTCGAATAAGTGCAGTAGCTTCTTTCTCGTTTCCTAGCAACTTGGCTATGAGGTGAATAAGCCATGGATTCTGCTCATAACTCTGAAAAAAAAAAAAGCACAAATACAGTGAAAATCATAACAATAAACAAAAGTCCATATCCATCGGTTCTCACACAGAACAAATTGAACAAGCCAAACTGAAACTTCAGATTGATCGCTTTGACTTGCCTAATTCCATTGTAAGAACGAAGTTTTCTGATGTCTTCTACACTGATATAATTACCTATACTCAATAATGTTGAAGATTGGGCTAGTTGGTATAAAGACATAATAAAAGCAAAAACAATGCAAAGACGAGGACAAAGTAAAAGGTAACCGACAGGACACAGCGCTGTGTGAACGATTCAGCGCGGTGCCCTGTCAGTTATTTCATACTTCGTCCTCATCTTCACATTGTTTTTGCTTTTACACATTCATGTTACTAAGCATTGCTGCTTGGATCTTACAATTGAACATTTTTAGTTGGATAATAAGATCCAACCAAAACTCTTACAATCATGTCTTTTGCACAAATGCTTTGCTTTGAAACTTGTAACATGTAGCTTATCAAGAACTCTCACCAATTGAGCCTCAACCCCAGCCCCAGCCCCAGCCCCAGCCCCAGCCCCAGCCCCCCCCCCCCCCCCCCCCCTTTTATGTAACGCTTTTAAAGAAGGCTTACCGAGGGAACATGGAAAAAAAAAAAATTTGCAAGCAATCTACTACAATGAATGTATGGGGTCAGTGGAGCAGTTCACTACCCACTGCAGAATTTCCTTTCCCCAAGATGTTCCAATCAGCGGCGCATGGGACACCATGTGCAAGTGTCCGCCCCTGAAGATTACAACGGCGACCCCCCCTTGTCAGTATCGAGGGGTCGGAGAAGAAGAACAACACAGACGCGGGAAAAGCAAGGAGGGACTCGAGCATTGAAGAATGGCTTCATCCATTGAAGACTGGCTTCATCCAGTTGTCCACAGAACTTTCTCATAATAAGAATTACAGAGAAGATTAAGGCACTGTCACAAATTCAGGCATTCCTTCATTTTTTCTTCATTTTGATGATTTTGTTTCGACCACTTTTAAGTGTCAGTACAGTCAGGGAGAGGGGGAGTGTGGTGCCACTTTTAATCTTCATTGTTTTCCTTCCTTAGTCCCTAAAGGGTTTGCTTGTTTGCAGGGCTGGTTTTGTTGGCGGCGGTGGGCGACGCTATGGCTACGTTTCATCTTTGGACAGTTTTGTGGTGTTGACCTCGCAGACGGAGGGGTGGGTGTGACAACTCGCAAATGTTGCCGACTTGGCACACGAGGGCACCGCCTGGATACTGGGTATCGCCGAGCTATCCTCGTTTTTCTCTTTTGTTCCCATATCAGAGATGTTTCCACTGGCTAGCGTGCTTTTTGGAGGCGGCTGCTCTGCTCAGCCTGCCACCAGTAGTGGTTGTCGTTTCCTGTGTAATGGGGGCTCGTACGGGGAAAGGGAACCACACGTGTTTGGTTGTTGGAAAATGTAATAGGTGTTGCCATTTGGATCGATGCCGGGTAGAATTTTTTGTTTTCTGGGAAGATTGCTGACCCGAAAGCCGGGGTCAGCATGTTTGTCGGTGGAAGAGCCTATACGAGAGGATTTTGTAACAAAGGAGTTGGAGCCCCGGAGCGGGCCGGGTCGCTGCTACCGACGCGTTTCTTCGGTGTACGTGAGTCTTGGGGTATTTTTTTCCGTTTGAAGTTTCTGTCTTGCCTGTCGAGTTTTCTTTGTTTCTTGGTGTGCTGGTGGGAGTGTGAGCGTGGAGTGTGGTGATGACTCCTCTCTGAGCGTCAGACAAACATTTTGAACACCGAGACGACCCCCTTCTCTGGCCGACGACTACAGGCTTCTGGCAGCGTCAGCAAGTCACAACTCGTTTCTTCAAACATTCGGCTTCAGCCTCTGGCACTGGAGTACGAAGTGGGGAAATTTTGAACGTTTTAGAGCAGTGCCAATTTCTGGTCGTTGCTGGGTTTTCATGGGGTGATCCCGTGTGGTGTAGCGGTAGCGTTCACGGTCAATTGCTTGCTCTCTTTGTTTCATCAGCGTTGAGTTTGTCGTCCCTTGAATTTTTTCTTTATTTCTTGGTTTGTTTTATGGGGTCGAGTCTTGTGTGCGTTAATCTCTGGCTCGCATGAAATCTGTAGCTTTGCACTCAGGGTGTGTTTCTGTTGGTGTTGGGGTTGCCATGTGTGGCTGAGTTTACTCAAGCATTAAATTTAGTTGTGTTAGTTTGCTATCCTCTCAGATCCTGGCCTCTTTGCTTTTTTTTTTTTGCTTTTTTTTTTAATCTCTAGTCACCGGTCCAAGCTAGCTCTTCTGTTCTTTTTAAGTAATTTTTTTGTTTAACCTCAAAGTCAGTCAACACTATTTTCTTTTTTCTTTTTTTTCTTTTTATTTCACTCTTACTCTGTGACAAGCACGTTGGGGAACTTTCAAAATTTGAGAATGAGGACAAAAAGGGAATGACACACAGTCAGGCCTCGATAGCTCTGTGTGTCGCCCCCTTTATCATTCCTGGTTCTCGGAAAACAAAAAAGAAAGTTCCTTGTAGTTTATAATGTCCAAAAATAAGTCGTGCATTTATATATCCATGTTTAAGAGTCACGCATTCTAAAGCAAGGTCATCCGTGACATTTTTACAACCTACTTATAGGTCTTTAAACAAAAGTTTGGTTGCAGCTCTAGTCGCCTGAGTAAAAAAGCATGCCATAAAAGAATATGACGGCTCTCGATTACACTGACACATGCCCGGATGCAAAGCTCTCACAAATCGTGAACCATGCACGAAGGTGTTGGAACCAGCGGCTTGCCGCTGACGAGGGAACCACTAGTCCTTTTCTTAGTTTATCACATTTTGCTATACAGATATATACTAATAAGAAATAACTGCCAAAAATACTCTACAATGTTAAAGAAAATGCCATTAAAACACAAGGAGACAGGTTTCGCCCAATTGACTAAAGCCAAAGAAGTAGTTAAGGCAGGAAAGTGCGTCCACAGCGTCTTGAGAATTTGGATAAAATAAGGTACAGTTCAACGACCGATCGACCTACTTTACTCATACTCTCTCATTGATATTTTAGTTTCGCTTATAAGCAGTCTTTCTTTTCGTAATTCAGAAAATATAAAAGTGAGAAAGGCAGACAGCTACAAAATGAGTGTACGAGGGCAGAAACCACAGATTAAAAAAGCTAAGAAACTCACTCTTAATAATACCCCCCCCCCCCCTAACTTACAAAAACAAAACAAAAAATCTCCAGATTTATCAAAAGTACACCACAAAATACTAATACCCCAAAATAAACTCGTGTACAAAGCCCCAATTACAATTGATTCCCGGCGACAATCACTGATCAACGACTACCTACTGATTCATTAACATTGACAATAAATCCAGGCTCTATCTGTCTTTGGTATTAGTAAATTTTTGGCCATTTATTTTTCTAGACTTTGCCATTTATCTATTCCTTCATCTCCGATAGTTTGCGCTATCATCACCTAAACTTAAAAATACAACTTAGCTCTCGATAGGTAATGCGTGGCGTGTTTGCTCTATTCTAGAGTTAAATAAAAATCAGTTTTAGCGTGCTGTCCGCTATCTCTATCTGGGGCTTTAATTCAACTGATCAATTTAGTCTTATCCAGAAACATCCATCGTTATTAAAAAAATCTGCATATAGTATTTAAGAGATTAGCTGAGAGCGGATCCGTTGACAAGCTGGATTTTTTAAGCCGGAGGTTGCTCATGATGACTGGGACATGAGTTGCCCGAATAAACACAGACGTCAGAGGTTAATCTTTTTTTTCTTCGAACTGCCGTGATCAATGTCCTTTATAAAAAAAAATTCACAATTTTCTTTGTTATTTTCTTGATCCATATCAGCCAGCTATGACATAATAAAAAAGGGAGTTGGTGGCGAGCTCTCAATCATGTGCGCAGGATGTCACATGTGAAGGAAATGCCAAAGCCAGCAGTGACTGGGCGGTCTCTGACGTCCCTCTTCCTACGTGTGGGGTGGTCAGACATGTGTTATGGTCCGCGAGTCGGTTGTGTTGACGACTTGGTGTGAATATGTTTCGCGGCACTGCATTGTCCAAAAGCGAACGCCCCACTCTCTTGTCTCCAACTCCCAACTTCTTCAGAGGGTGGCCACCACCACTTATGGCCGGTTCTTTTGTGAAGCGTCCATACAAATAAATAATTAAAGGCAGAAAGCTCCGCCTTGAGCGCCGGCTTTCTGCCTTTGATAGCACTTCAGTGCACGCGCAACCAAAACCCGGCGGCCTCAATGCCTGAATTTCTTATCTACAAAGGACACATCACACGCCCCGCTTTTCAAACACTACACTGTTTGCGTTGTACTAAGTGTATCCACAGGTAACTTACCAGCAACATGTATTTTTAAATATGCTGACTGATGAACTGGCTTTCCCATTTTTTTAAACCGTTACTCGTAATAAAACAAAACAAGACTCCCGAACCTTTTTATGATAAGTACATCACCGACACTCGAAACCATGAAGTTCTGTACACACACACACACTCTCTCTCTCTCTCTCTTTCTCTCTCTCTCTCTCTCTCTCTCTCTCTATATATATATATATATATATATATATATATATATATATATATATATATATATATATATATATAACAACGTACCGCGTATTGTAACCTGAACTTTGCAGTCTTTCTAATATACCGGATGTTGCACCAACGATTGAGAATAGGGCAAAATATTAAAACTTTTTGCTTCCGTGTCTCCGGTTCGATTATGTTGCCTAATATTCAGCAGATCATCTGCGTCCTCAATCTCTCAATCTTTCGACTGAGAATCAATAAAAAAATGATGTCACTTGAAAAAAAAAATGCTGCCTTCGATAAAACGTTGTCGACCGTGGTGCGGACGTCAGGGTATGAACAAGAAGTGATAATTAACAATCATATTACATAAAATGCACTACTTAACCTTTTTTTACACAGATGCCTTATCTGGCACATTCTTATTCAAGCTTTGTGTGTGTATATATATATATATATAAGGGCTTAGTTTTTTATATATATGAAGCGATTTTTAAGATGCCTGCCACTGGATGCCTGCTCGGACTTTGAATGGATTCACGCCCTTCCAATGGGTGGCACTTCGAAATATTATACGGTGCAACCCACTTATAACGATAATGAGAAAACCAAAAATTTCAATTGTTATAACCGATTATCATTGTATCTGGACTAGAAACTGATCATTTCCAGTCTAGAAACTCTAAAAACTGATCGTTATAAGCGGTACATTGTTATATGTGGTATCATTATAAGTGGGTTGCACTGTAGAAATATCACACCTGTAATATTTGCAAAATACACCACCTATGGTGGCCTATGGAGCAAGGGCCACTGGCCTTTCTGTCACATTGCAGCTGTCACGAGCCAAGATAAATACCGTGGTCAGCAGTATACTCAGTATGGCTCAATGACAGAACTTTTAATAACACATAGAAATTCATTTTTTCCATGCGGCCAAAATTTGGTTTCAGTTCCACCACCCTAAAGAAAGTATGAATACTGTACTACGAGCGATGAGTGCAACCGAACACATAACTGTGGTCGGCCTTCCACGACTGGCCAACGCTCACTCTAATGGCTTGAGTAGGATTAACTCTGCTTTCATCGACAAAGATATGAGTAATGCCAGACTGTCGGCTGATGATGTTAGAAGGCCGTCACTTTAAGCTTCCACCATGCATTTTAGACGCACCTTCGAACTTGTCGCTCGTAACTGATAATTCTGGTCATGACATCAGGAAGGATCTGCCACCAACACACCTTAATTGTCACCAATAGATGAAGCAATCACTTACCTGGAATGCAGCAAACCACATGAGCCAGTCAAGCCTGTAGTGGTAAGGTGTGATGAGACAAGGACGGTGAAAGACGTTCCCAGGCTTGCAGAAAAATTCATACTCTTCCCAAACTGCGCTTTTGTTGTAGGGGTTTTCACTGTATGTTCCTTGTAATATCACTTCTGTCCTTCTCTTTGTGATGCTAAGAAAAGGAAGAAAGGACGGAAGACAAACTAGAGCTTTTTAGCTACATCAACACTTGGAAAATTTACCTATAGAATATTCATTAACATCACATATTTATTAGTCTAACCATTCTTTTTTGCTTTGTCATCAGTCATCTGCCTTTTGGTAATGTCTTCCAAGCCACACCTTTTCAGGGAATTATCAGTGACCAAATCAAGTCCCCGGTAATGACCTGCCCTGGAGCCTAAATGTAAAAGAAAACGGCAAGTCCCCGCTTCCTAAATTCAGGTTTAACCGGGATGCCGCTACCTCCGATTGGGTGAAAATTTATTGAGCAAAATTGTGTTTTATTGAAATGCCTTCAACCCTATAAGTAGCATGTAAAAACCGCTCACCTTCCAAATGCTCCATACGTGTTGACCAAGCGAAGGGGTTCGAACGAAGTGTTCATCCGCTGGTGAGGCGAGACAAGATTCGCCACAACCGGCACACTCAAGAAAGCCAGGCACAGTCCAAGCGCCAGATTGGTAATGCTCCTTGCCTTGCCTGTACCCAAGGATCATGGCACTTGTTGGTACACTCTGTTCTTGGCATTTGGGGATTTGGGTAAAAAAGTAGCTGCACGTATGTTTAGAGAGCACGATGTCAGTCAGCCCCAATGGGTGTCTGCTGTCTCCGCTAGAGATGACAAATTTCGCCAGTGCAGTACCCCTGCTAGCCTATGATCTGCAACGGGCACCAGGCAGTAGGGATACACGACTGCATGCCGGTATACGATGCTCATCTAGATTAAAACGGTTCAGGATTTTGCTCAGAGAAAGAAAAACAGGTGATAACAATTATAACTTGTGCAATCTGTGATTACATAAAATTATTTATATAGAGATTTATATATAACTCCCTTTCCTATATTTCCAAACTCATGTTTTGAGAGAATGTTAATTGACAAAGAGAGACAAAAGATGTGCATTGCTACACCACAATTATACTAAAGTTCATATAACATCCATAAAAAAGAAAAAAAAAAAAAGAAAGTTGTTGCTTAATTAAAAAAAAAAGATTGAAAAAAAAAAAAACTAAAAAAAAAAAAAAAAAACTAAGATAATTTTTTACTGCTAATATAATTTCTTTCAATTTCAAGCTCTCCTCAGCTGTTAGCTTTAGCTCTGCCTGGTTGAAATATGTCACACCTTGAGAATGCCTCTAAAACCCCAGGTTGCACCCCTGGGCACACGGGGAGTTTTCTGGTGCCGAGAATGGCCTGACAACAACAAGGTCATATCAAGGCAACACCAGGGGATGTAAGCAGAGATTAGAGGATGGAAATGTAACGGGCAAAATATTTTCAGAGTTCACATTCTTGATTTTTTTTCCATAGTATGCAACTTAGACTTCGGTATGTGTCTAAGGCTTCAGCTCATATGAGGAGTTTTTTTTTATCTAAAAGAGCCAAATCCAGAAATCAGAAATAACCAAGCAAAATTCGGCCGGAATTCATAGTGTACGGGTATTGTTTCCAAAAGGTATTAATCTGAAGTCGGCCTTATTATGTGAGAATAACCAATGTAAAGGTGGCCGCGATACAGGGCTCAAAGCTAGTCTGATAAGCACATATTCCTGTTTATCTCTGTTTCGCCTCACATTGATTTGGCTCTTTAGGGAAAAAAAAAAAAAAAGCTCCTCACATCTTCCTTATATGGTTGTTTTAAGATTTATGATAAGATCATGTGCAGAAAACTAAAAGCAAGAAAAAAGCAGCTGACAATTATTTAATTAAAGACTGACGACCAGTTCGCGCTTTCCACTTTTCGCCCGCTTCCTCCTCTCCCTCCTCCCCTTTCCACCCACGCCCGCCCCTCTTGGTCCCTTCTTTCCATCCTTCACTTCCCTCGCCCGAAGGCGTGGAGAAGAGGGTCTTCTGCCTTGCAGAATCTCGAGTCTGGTCGTCGGCCTTTAAGCAAGACAGGAAGCAACCCACTTGACTTCAGCTTTCCCGAAAAGCTGTCGCTGGCCAGTGCTGAAGCCGCTAGAGAGGTTTTCTCGCTGAACAGCCGCTTCAAGGCAGCGTCGTCGAAGTAGGCAATAGAGGGCAGGATGGTGAGCCAGTTGAGAAAGCTTAGGTTCCCGCTGATGATTAAAATGACCTATTATCAACAAAAGAACTGTAGGCATGTGCCAGATGACAAACTGCAGAAAAAGAGTTCTCCCAACACCTCACCTGAAACAAAAACTGCAGAGTTCCACACGCAAGTCTAAATGGTCTTGTGAAAAAGAGGAACCAAGGAACAATCAACTCGATGAAATGATTTCCTAGGACTTCCATGGCATGTATAATTGCTGGAGACTGGTGGAGGCAGTAGCTGACTGGACTAGGCACTGGCTGAGTCTGGAAGGAATGGATATCCATCGAATTGAGATACATACACCTGTGTAATGAAAACTACACAGCCCAGTCTTTAGCAAACAGGCAAATCAATGCTGCAAACTTTACCTAGGCTCGCAACATGTAGCCACCCCTTTCACAGCCAAGTAGGTCAGTGTCAATCTGGTCTATAAATTAATAAAACCTTCACACGGATTGAAAAAGCCGGCAATTTCATTAAACCCTCGACGCATTCGCTTTTGTGAGCCCACAGGCTTTTCATTTTGCCTCCTTACGCAGTATATTTTGAATGATGCAGCAAGCATTCAAAGGCAAAAAGGACTACCCATACCTCGTAATGGTAGTTCATGCATGTCAACTGCATCCAGCATTTGTCGCCGCGTATTTTGATCAGACCCTGGAAACAGAAAAACTTAATCTCAGACTCATAGTTTAGGGAAGAAACGAGAACGCACATTTATGATGTCACTCACAGCGCCGAGCATGATGCGAAAGAGGAGCCAGCGGTATGCCCAGACAACAACCCGGGGTGGTGGCGTGCAGCGGGGAAGCTGCTTCCAGGTCACGAGGGGGCAGAAAAAAATGGCCAGAAAGCCAGTCTCCAAGAGCTGAGACTCCCAACCTTCGCACAAGGAAAAATGCACTCCTGACAACTGCACTACTCACACAAAACAGATTAATGACACAAAAGCACAATGCCAGCAGATGTCAGAGGAAAGGTACTCACCAAAGGAATACCTACAGTGCCAAAGAAAAGGACAAGACAATTTTAGAAATGCGAGTTGGAGATTATGGCTACTACAGTGCTACACTAATGCATGAAAATAAAAGGAATGTAGCCAGAAAGGTAAGGTACTACAGTACTCTTCATTAATTCAAACTCCAGGAAGCGACTAATTTTGTTCGAATAACCAGAAGTTTGATTATCATATATTAAACTCACTATGATGCAAGATAAAATTATGATTTGTTATATGAATGGCTGCACATACAAAGCAGATATTTGACGATTTCCTCTATATAGGCCTACTAATCATAAGCCAGTATACCACACATGAAACATTGGTGAAAAGTAAATAACGAGTTATTCATCCCTCAAAAAAGTTGTCTATCATGGAATGTTTAGACAGCACATGACACCTCAAAACAATGTGCAATTTTGTTCATCCAGCAAAAACGTTGTCTTATGAGAACTATTAGCCCGTTGAGTGCGCTTCTTATCGAGCACCGATGCACTGGAGAGAAACAACACCCACGGAAGCGAGCTCCGTGGGTGTTACTTCTTCACAGTGCACCGGTGCTCAGAAAGTGCGCTCAACGGGGCTGCGAGAATAAAAAGTATGAATTACATGAATCGCTGTGGCTCATAAAATCATTAAAAACATAGCGAGCCAAAAAAATTTTCAAATTTGTTTTAAAATAATTAGAAGTATGTAATATCCTAGTATGAACTATTGAGAGACTACTGCAGGGTATTTTATGAGACTCATATCACAAATGGAAACCACACAAATAAAAAGGTATGAACAGGCACAAATAAAACACGAACAGCGGAGCGTGTGACCTTCAATACATGCTGCACTACCTGGACCTTGGCAAAACTCACACATGAGTGCACTCACTTACCCTTAGCCTCAGGCGTGCACCAAGGGTAAGTTCATAAGCCTTTCGGTTGAGTGAGGGATGCGAGGTTGATGAAGAGCACAAGGTCGGTGAGGGTGTGAAGTTGATAAGTTCATAAGTTTGGTTAAGGCATGAGTCCTATGAGCGCATAAATGAAGTCGCTGAGAGGCCATGAGTTAGATGAGGGCCAGAGTTTGATGAAGATTTGCTGGGTGATGCTGAGGAAGGGCGAAGTAGAACTTTTAGTGGATCATGCGACTTCTCCGGTCATTTTCAATCAAGCTGAGTCAATATTCGCTTCGCAATGGTGCCGTTTGCAAGTTTGGTTGATTACAAGGGTTCCGTGTTTCTGAATAAATCCGGAAAACTAAAAAAAAACATCCGCTGGTAAAATTATTGTAGATTCGGATTTATCTGATAAACTCGAAATTTCGATGTACCAATGCCAAAAAAAGACGGTTGTTTACAATTAAGTTTGGACAGCGCACAAGGTCAATGGTCTTGAAAAAATGTCACCCCCGTTTTCTTTCAAATCTCAGACCACTGACAAAAGGAATCTTACCGCTTACCTCGTCAAGGTTCACCAGGACAACAGGTCTTTCAGGTCACGACAAAAGCCACTGTTTCGGTTTCCAGCATAGGCCATACTATTTGTGCTTCTTAGAGGAAGGAGGGGTTGTGTTTGTGTAACAGCGAAAGCAGTGACTCATAAAGATTTGATAGAAGGAAGAAAAGCGGGCGATGCTTCTATATTTTACCCTTTGCCGCTCTACCCAGCGCAGCCGCAGGGTAGGTTGATAGATGGATGGGATGAATACCAGCTTCCTAGCGACTACACCGACTACACCGCCAGGAGTTTATTGATTTTAAGGTTTCGACGTTTATTGAAGAAACACTTGTTTGCTGCCAATAGCAATGGTGCCAACGCCAAATCCAGCCTAAGAAATATTAATTGATACAAGCTCGTTCTTTTGAACCTAGCACACATTTACACCCGGATTCCTTTTTTATTATTATTTTTTTTTAATAAAAAATACACAGCAATATTAAGCTTTGACCTTCAAAGAACTGGGAATCGAAGAAATATGAACTCCAATAAACACCCCCAGAATTTGGAAAAAAAAAAAAAAAACTCTGATAAACACCCTTTGAATCAGGCAAAAAATAAACTCCAATAAACACCCTCCAAATTTGGCGAAAAATAAACTCAGAAAACACGGAATCCTACCGAATACCTATGAGTCATGGCGAAGGAGAAAGGAGGTGCTGACAGGGCTGTTGGCTCCCCCCAGTTCGCTATGCAACGGCTTGGTGTGGTCTTTCACAGCTGGTTGCTGCTTCAATAGTGGGGCGACGGGTGAGGCAGGGCTCGTCCGTTCCCAGGCCGATGGCGCAACACCGATAAATGCGCAGCATTTTGTTGTTTCATGGAGAAGTGGGCACTACGCCGGAAGAGCCGAGAGATGAAGTGGCAAATCGCTACTTAGAGCACGCTTACCTTAGGCACGGCGTGAGGGCGCGAGTTTGGTGAGAATGTGAGGCCAATGAGGACGTGAGTTTGGTGAGGGCATGAGTTCAATGAGGTTGCGAGTTCAGTGAGGGCATGAGGTCAATGAGGTTGCGAAATCAGTGAAGGCATGAGGACATGGGTTCGATGTGGGCATGAGGCTGACGAGGTTGCGAGTTCAGCGGGGGCATGAGGTCGGTGAGGATGCAAGTTTGGTGAGGGCATGTGTTTACGAGTTCCGTGAGGACATGAGGTCAGCGAGTTCGGGAAGGGTGCGACGTCGTGAGTTTGGCGATAGCACAAGCTCACGAGTTCAGTGAGGGCATCAGGTCAGCAAGGGCGTGAGGTCGAGGAGGGCATGAGTTCGGCAAGAATGTGAGGTCAGTGAGGACGTTAGTTTGGTAAGGACGTGAGTTGGGCAAGGGCGTAAGTTTAGTGAAGCATGAGGACGCAAGTCCAGTAAGGTTGTGAGTTCGGACAAGGCATGAGGATGCGAGTTAAGCGAGGATGTGAGTTCAGAACATGAGGATGTAAGTTCGGGCAGGGCGCGAGTTCGGTGAGGGCATGAGCTCGGTGAGAACAAAAGTGTACGAGTTCATGAGTTCAGGAACACATGAAGTTGGTGATAAAACGGCGGAGTGGAGAGGGGGTGCTGCAAGGGTTTGTGCTTACTCCGATGTGCATACCCTTGCAGCCCCTTCTCCACTCTGCAGTTTTATCATCCTCCAGGTAGCGCAGCATGTATCAAAGGCCACATGCTCCACCGTTCATGTTTCATTCATGCCCAAACATACTCATTTGCCTAAGGGGTCACTCATACAACAAACACTGATACTTCCCCCACAAAAAGTGATTCTAGCCACTAGTATTTGTTTTTCAGACTGCATATTTCTTTCACATACATTTGTCCAGTACTATGGGTGATCCACCATGTTAGTTTTAAAACATTAAGTCATAAGATGCCACTCCTAACTTTCATATTTCAAAACAAATCGGGTTACACCCGAGTTTGCTAAAACACGTTCAGGGTGCAGTTCTTGGTTGAAGCTTTGCCCGAAAATGTAAAATCTTCAAACCAACTCGTTGTTTACAAACAAGCACATCGCTCCATAAGAGCTATGTGCAGAGTGCATGTGCAAAAACCTGTTTTTCAAAGAATAATGCACCTGCATATAACACCCATTGACACCACCAGTGCTACATGATAGTCTACCAGTTAATATTAGTCTAGCAACACAATGTGTTTCAATACGTTCCTCAAGGTTGCACTAAGCTGGCTACGTTGCTCAAAAACATTTGACACAAACAAGTCAAACCTGGGGTTCCTCCGTACCAAACCAACGAAGGGTATTTGGCATGCCCCAGTCGAGGACTGAGGAATAATTTAGACCACCTGATTATTTTTTGACAAGAACCAAAATTTCAGATACCATGGCACCTTCTCCGAAATAAACCTCAGTCAGGTTGCAAGCACCTCAGCTGGGATTCGAACCTGCCAACTGCAGATCCACAGGCAAGCATTCTGCCACTGAGTTACCGAGGTGGCTTATTTGACACACAATAAAGGTGTGCTAGGCTTCGGAGAATTACAATACTAACATGCAAATAACAGCAATTTTGCGAGGACGTGCAAGTACGCCAGAACAGCGATGAAAAAGACAAAACTAAAAAGAAACTGGAATGTACCACTGCTGGCCAATATTCACGATGGAGTGGTACAAAGCCCACAAGAGGAACATTGCAAGAGCATTGGCAGCACCGGTCACCGTCACTCCCAAGGCCAGAAGGAATCCCAGGGATGCAACGCCATCGAGGAAAGAGTCGGTGCCCATGTGTTCCAAGAACCATAGCAATGTTGGCACCTGGAAGACTGCTTGAGCATTCACACCTCCTGCATACCGTTTCACCTGCAACAAACAAGAAACCACAAACATCCACTTTCGCATGAAAGATACTTTTATTTTGTGGTAAAGCGACTTGCTTACCTCTCTCAAGAACAGATGTGCAGGAAGGAGGCCCTTACTTCCAATCAAATACTTGTTTTGGTTGAGAGCAACCAGGAAGGCAATCGCTGCAAAGACGAACCACTCCATTTTGTCACCATCGAGCATATACCGTAGAATACCACGCATCCGCCCTTTCCACATTAAGCACCCACACCCAAAATTGTAAGATCTGAGGAAATACGTGCAGTACATTTATATGTAAAATTGATGACCGGACAAGTGCCCATCCCCTTTTTTTTTGCGGTTATATCTAAATTTTGAGTGGGCGCTTGCCCGGGATTTTACGGTAGTGTCATTTATAAAAATGAGGGAGACGTCAGCTCACAATAAAAACTGGATACTTCTTTTGTAATGCAAGCCTCGTATGTCGACCATTAGCCCCCCCATCCGGTGTCACCCTTTGGGACTCTCAACCACATTCCGGATAACAGATGCCTGGCACCATCGGGGTATAGACCCACTTTCCCTCCTGCTTGTAATGAACCTCCTTAGTGACTTTTCACCACACAGTCCTTCAGCTAGGGTGGCATGGCGTTTTGGGCCATTCCGATTGGGTCTTGGCGGCCCCATGCTGACCTAACTTCAATATCTCAGCACTGGACACGATGGCACACGAGATTTGAGAATTATCTGATTGCCTCCCACATCATGGATGACCAGAGAAAGCGGACACTGTGGTTGCACATTGCGGGAAAGGACGTTTTTGAGATTTTTATTATGCTCCCAAACATGGGCACTCATTACGGGATCACTACCGAGAAACTGAAAGCTCACTTTGGTATCAAAAACAAATGTAATTTTCAAGAGATGTATTTCGGCAAGCGAAGCATGACTCTCAGAAACCATCGACTGATTTTATGTACATCTGTGGCAACTAGTCCCAATGTGCAAGTTTGCCGATGTTGACAGGGGTGTCCTGTCAAAGAAAGATTATAGAAGGCGCCATGTCAACCCAACTGAGCAGAAATGTACTTTGAGAACCAGACATTGCACTGGAGCAGCCACTACTTGAAAAGCACAGCCTCGGTAGTGCTGAAAGACAAGCCGCCAATATGGAGAGAAATGTGTCTGTGCCGGTGAAGTTATCACCAAAGAAACAGTGGCCCCACGAAGCCATGGAAAAAAGAAGTCCCCCAGACAAAGACGTGCACATGTTGTGGAGGACTGTGGCCACATGATGGAAGAAAGGAGTGTCCAGCATGGGGAACCACTTGCCACAGCTGCAACAAGAAACACTTCGCTAAGATGTCCAGAATACTCAGAGAAGAGCAAGTCAAGTTTGTTTTAAGGACTGAAACAAACCCGGAACAAAGATGCCTCTACAGAAACATACTATGTGTAGCAGAAATACTCCAAGATCCCCACTGTGACTGCAGAAATAGGAGTCAAGATGGAATTCCATGTGGACTCTGGAGCCGACAACGTGGGGGAAACAGTTGAGAGACAACCTAAGAGAACATATCTAAAAGACCGACAAACACCTAGTAATGCTCTATGGAACAGCCTCGTCCAGTGGTCGGGACGTTTAAAGTCACGATAAAAGCTTGAGAGTACACAGTCCACATGAATGTCTAATTATCAAGGGACATCACGCATCTCTTCTGATGTTTACCGACAGAAACAAACTTGAGACTCATTCAGGTGCTCAATGGCATTGAAGAGTTGATCCTTTCAAAGTGTTTCGAAGCCTCTTCACTGGATTGAGAAAACTGAAGAGTTTCCAGGTCAAGCTCCACATGAGGCAGGATACCAAACCAGTTGCTCACCCACAAAGAAGAGTTCCATTCAAGTTGTAAAATGGAGCTGAAGTGGAGCTGAAGACAAGCTTAAAAGACTGGAAGAACTAGATATCACTCACTATGGTGGTAGTATCAAAACACAATCCCCAAGCTGTGAGCATGTGTGTGGATAGGAGGGAGCCAAATATTGCTATAGAACAAGAAACACATGTCATGCCTACAGTTGAAGATGTCATTGATGTCCTGAATGTTGCCAAGTACCTAATCTTGACCTGAATGAATTGTTACCTAGAGCACTATATAGCTCCTACGGAGCAGAGTAGCGCAATCCTTTGAACCCCGTGTTTTGCCGACAACATGGCCGACAGAGCAGCTCGGCGCGAGTCACGTGGTACTCAGGGTTCCAAGAGGCGGCCCGCCCTATGGGAGAATACATGGAGATCGACATAACACGGCTGATTAAAAAAATAACGGCGAGTTCACACTTTTCAAAACTAGCCTGTCGTGAAGTTAGTAAAGCGCTGAACACTTTATCAAAGTTTGAATAATATCGGATGCGTGTGCAAATTTTGAGAAGGCAATTTCCAGGGCAATGGCGTTTGAAGCAGACGATGTTTGCTCGCAGCGGAGATGGGCTTTTCGGGTTGGCCGGAGCGGGTCACGTGAATGGTGTGACGTCGCCGCGTCGTCTGCTGCATGATGCCGCTCAGGCAATTTTTTTAAAAAAGTTACGTCCTTGCATGGCACAAAACTTATCGCAAATTATTCTAAAATGTTTCATTATTATGTCAAAAATGATTGCCATTCCGTACATCCCCACAAAACTGAAGGAACAACGATTTTCTCACGTTCTCCATGCATTTCTGACCGCAGTTGGAACCTCCGGGCGTTCGCCGCTAGTCGCCGAGAGACGGCGTTCTAGATTGCGCTACTCTGCTCCGAAGGAGCTATATAGTGCTCTATTGTTACCATCAGCTGGAACTCGATGAGCCACCAAATCAAATAACCACACAAAGGTCACAGAAGATCCAAGAAACTTCCCTTTGGAGTAAACTCTGCAGCAAAAAAAATGTTCAGGTCGTCCGACATATTCTTTTTGATGAAAAGGGCATAATCAACATAAGTGCATGACATCTTGGTCCCAAAGCGAACAGTAGAAAAACATAACAAACTTCGTCTAGTTCTAAAGGCTCTCCAGAATGCCGGACTAACCCTAAAAGGCAAGAAGTATGGGATCGGTGCAGGCCCCCTCAAGTTCTTTGGACATGTTCTCAGCATCTGGGACCACTGTGGACCCTGCCAAGGAGTGACTCAGACGGCCCCGCTGAACACTTAATCTAAGGTCCAAAGCCTGCTGGGAATGATTAACTACAGCAGTAGGTTCATCCCGGAACCAGAGCAAATAGTCAAACCTGTCCAGGTGCCGACTCACGCCAAGAGTGTCTTCAAATGGACCAGAGGGCACCAAGAGACCCTAGGTAAGGTCAAGAACGCCATTCTAGAAGAGGATAAAAAGGGTGTCGGACAAAGAGGAGGGAAGAAGAGCCCTTAAGGTCTTTCGTTCACATTCATCAGGAGATGACCATCACTGACAACAATGTCATCCTCAAAGGCACGAGGCTGGTACGTCCAGAGATATCCGAGAGCTATAGAAATCGCCAAAGAGGATACTAAGGTGCGGTGAAGATGAAGCAGCTCATAGTAGAATCTGTGGTGAAGAACAGCCAATTAAGCCTGTCAGAGCAGTGTCAAGAGAAACCACCACCACTCAAAATGACAGATCTTGCCACAGGGCCTTGGCAAGTGCTAGCAGCAGACTTTAAAGGTCCCTTTTAGGGAGGAAAGTATCTCCAGGCTGGATGAATACTCACGATTTTCCCCGGTGACGACCATGCCTTTATTGAACACAGAAAATGCAAGAAAAAGGTAGAACGAAAAAGCTGTAAACGGAACTGCAAGAGTACTACCTACTAAATTACAGGAAGACACCACAACGTATCGTGTATCTGTTGCGAGTGCGAATACCTTGATGCCTGGCTTTCTAGTTCTTTTTTAGGTCACCAGGCTCAATCTAAAATGGACGTAAAAATCGACGCCTGCACATAGCAACCTAAACTTTTCGTCAAAGGTGTATTTCACAGGTCAGTCTTTTCTTGTAAAATTACAAAGCATAGTTCTTTTTCTGTAAAAAATAGGGCTAAGAAACTTGCCAGGGTCTACGGCGGGCAGCGACGCAGACGACAGGGGTTCAGTAGCGGGGTGTGTTTGGAGTTCGTATTGATAGATAGCGTCGGGAGCAGCGTCTGAAGGTGTAGCCAACCAGCGAAAGAAAGCAGACGACAAGCAGACGAAATCCGTTGGCAGCAAAAGCGCCGTCGATGCAGACGCCTTTTCAAACTTCAAGTTTTGCTTTCATTATTCGCATTTATTTTTTAACCGAGAGTACATTTTAAAAAGATTATGTTCATTTTAATAACCCATGGTGGTCGCGAGCCGTCGCGATAAGGAGGTAGCGCCATCTAACAGTACGAACGCCAAACACACACCCCTACTGGACCCCTGTCGTCTGCGTCCCTGCCCGCCGTAGACCCTGGCAAGTTTCTTGGCCTTATGTTTTCCAGAAAGAGAGCTACGCTTTGTAATTTTACAAGGAAAAACCGACCTGTGAAATACACCTTTGACAAAAAGCTTAGATTGCTAGTGCAGGTGTAGATTTTTACGGTCCATTTTAGATCGAGCCTGGTGACTTGGACCACCCTATATATAATAGCCCCTTCCCCTGGCAAATAGCGAGCGCTCGGTGCGCGCTCGCCGAGCGGATTCTTGTTTTTATCGCGAGATGAGAGCAATCTCTCCGTGTGCCACTTGTAGATCTGGAGCCAGTGGGGCGCTCGCCGAGCGGCTCCAACCGCTCCGTGGAAAAGTGACGGAGCGCGTCGAGCGGTCCGGAGTAGTTCTCCGTGCAGCCTTTTTCGGAGGAGTATGATCTGTAGTCGACTCTCGCAACGTTTCAGTTACGTTATCGACATTCCGCGGGGCAGTGAAGGAGTTTCGCGGCTTTTTTGTTTCGATTGCTCGGTGGGCTCTCTTGGTGTGCTTGTTTTCGTTCCCCTCGTCATGACCGACTCGCCCGAGCATGCTGCGGCGATGACATCGTTGCTGTTAATTTCAGGAGGTCTAATAAAACACAGTGACAGAGACGAAGATACCAGCTTAGCTCCAGGTCGAGTGACGACGAGGCAGCCGTTCTCGGCGAAGTGTTTGCCGAGTCGTTTGGCTGGTCAGCAAAAGAGGCCCAAGATACCGCGTTACATCGAAGGCGTTGTGTGCGCCTATTCGGATGAAGAGCTAGGTATGTCGTTTGTTTGTTTTGTGGTCTCTGTAATGTAATTGGAATAACTAGAAGACAAAACGCCAAATACTCCGCGGATGGAAGTCGCCTTCGGAGATGACGATCGCTTTACGGCTTACGTGTTTGGTATTACTTAACAGCATCCTACGGCTCGTACAAGTATTTCTAGTTGTCTTCATCGAGCTTATATAACTGTAAGGGAATATAAATCACGTCTTAACGTCGGGGTCACCGTTAATCAAGTAGTAAACAATTTTTTGTCAAAGCATAAAGTTCCGATCACTGCAACTATTCAAAAGCGAGAGCAGAGGCTGTGGAAGCGGTGGCGCTGGGAGCGTTACGCTCGATTTGCTCCGCAGCGCGTGCCACTGGGATGGATCACGTGACCGATCGCTCACGGAGGCGGAGCGCTCGGCATTTGCCAGGGGAAGGGGCTACATGTGACGGGCTGAGGGTGACTGAACAAAGGTCATTTGGCACGCCAATGAAGAACCGCTCGCCACTGTGACTCCGGCGTTGACATTTCTGAGCCGAGCTGTCCAGACTAAATGACCGACTGGTGACATCAAGAATGCAGCAATTCAATTTTGGCGTCGGAAACCCGGCGGCGTAAGAAATTTGGCCAAAACTTTCCAAGCGTTGACAACAAACGAACAAAAAAACTCACCATACACAAGTCCTAGTGACCTCAGTAATACAATCCTGGTTAACCAGTACTGGGACTTCTGGATATCTTGCTGCTTCGAAGCATCCTCGAAAGCTCTCCGATACTCGCCCGGGGAGCCGCCGTGCTCGACCACATTTGGCCTGTCTCCAGAGGTCTTCGATCCAACGCTGTCTGTCTTACCGTCAGTCTCTGAACGTTTACGGCAGGTGGCTTTTCCAGAATCTCTCCGCAATCGTGTCATCGGATCGCAGGGCTTTCCAGAAATAATAAAGACGCCTTAATACGGCAGCCTCTACAAAGATACGCCAACACCGAAACGAAAGAAACAGTCGAACGAATGAACCAAAACAAGCGTGTTCGGTTGCCTGGCGACCCGAAGTTTTCTACCACAGTGTTTTCTACTGCCGGTACCACTGACCGGAACCATCACTACAGTAGGGAGCATTTAGCGTTAGCAAGTGACTGTAGAAGATGACATCAAACTAGTTTATTTTAAAAGACTCTCTTGACCAACATTATATTTACTGTTGGTACTGATAACTAAACACTGAGTTTATATATTAAATTTAGTAAACATTTAACATTGAATTGAGTTCGTATGAATTTGTGGTAAGCTCAACGGCTGAATTAGCAGTTCAGTGACACCGCAACGATGGCGGATGAGGCTGGTGCACGTGTTCAAAAGGCGGTAGAATCCATGATTCAAGACCTGGACAAGTCATGCCTTCGAAGAATGCAGGTGAGCAACCCAGTTATCAATATTGTTGACTGCAGGGCTTGTGGAGCTTGTTCTGTGCTTTCTGACGTTGCCTGATACCCACCAGATCAGTAACAACTTGGACAGTTCCATACCGTGTGAATTAATACAACTCGACTTCACGAAAGCCTTCGATAAAGTATAGATCAGAGACTTTTGCTAACCACAGTAGAAAGCTTGGGCATCAAAGGAGCTCTCCTTTTTCTGGTTATCCAACTTCATCTTTGAGAGACAACAGAAAATGATTGAAGATCAAGCAAGCTGTTTTTTCTCTCTCTCTTTCTCTCTCTTCTTGTCCACTTTTGTGTGTCGTCTTTAGTTTTTCAAAAATGTGTAACAGAAAATGACCTACAACAGAGCAAATTCTCAGTCCTGAACAGTTTACTTAATCTGGAATCCGCCAAGGCACTGTAATTGGTCCGACCCTCTTTTTAATCGTCATTGACATCGTCCACGCTATAAAGGGAACAGCCAATATCCATCCATCCATCCATCCAAAATCAATCCTGGGTTTCGTGGATCTAGAAACAGGCAGTGATGCAGGAGAGGAAAACGCAGAACACTTAGCATGTATATTAGGAGACGTTAGGGAAATCGGCACTTACAGGGAAATAATTATCTTGGGGGACATGAATGCGCATTTGGAAGACTGATGGACATACCAAGGAGGATAGAAGGGTAGAAGAGGGCATGACGTGAGCCTCGTAGCCTCCACAAGCCATGCTTCCCTGACGCCTCGTCTCTTCCTCATTTTCCTCCTTACTCTCCTCACTTATCAGCCCAACACGTGACCGTAGCTAGCCTTCGTCTAGCCTTCGATCTGATAAGACCTACCGGACGGAGCGCGCACAAGCCTGCAAGAAATCCTTCTACAATCAACCATCGACCTCGCACGTGACATGTCACGCGCACCAATCGCCAGAGAGATCTGCAATCATGTTGGGCACAATATCGTTTAAACTTTTTGTGACTAGGCTTCACCAATATTGCAACGTGCCCCCTCCTAGTACTTATAACCTCCTTGGGACATACGGATACAAAAGGGGGGATGTTAGACGAGTTCTGCGAAGCTCTTAATCTGGTATTGGTTAACGCTCAGATAACATGTGATGGAAAAATAATGTGGGAAAGAAAGAACTCTCACTCGACTATTGACTACTGTTTAATGTCGCGGAAGCTATACAACAGATTAGGAGTTATGGAAATAGATGAGGAAGGCACAAAAACTTCTGGGGAGTGTCCATATGAGAGTCAAGGTCAGATTTGGCACAGTAAAACCAGAAATGTGAAATCAAAAACAAAAGGGTAGAAATAACTTAAATGATAAATAATTACAAGAGCTATCTAAGTGAATCGAGAACATTGTATCCAAGCAACCAGAAAGAGAATGGACATATAGAGACTTAGTTAGTGTTTTCAAAAGAGAGTTAGAGAAATGTTGAATCAAACAAGGAGGAAGAAAACTCAAACTCGAAAGCTGGTGGGATAAAGGGGTTAAGGCAGCGGTATCGATACCCCAAGTGGCATTGAGAGAACACAAATGCCACACCAGCCGAAGTAGGGTCAAAATGGGAGAACTTTTAGGAAAAAAGGTGGGAGGCACCAGCATTGATACAGGCCAAAATTGGGAGGGCAGGAGTCCATTGGATGATAGAGATAAACCAGAATAGGAATGCTGCAAAAAGGTTCTGGGAGCACATCAGTGGCACAGGGAAAAAAGACAGAAAAGTACCAGCAAACACTAACCACACAGGAAGGGACAAAGGTAGGGGGGCTAGAGGCAAGAGACATACAATCGAAGCAGAATTTTCGGAGTTAGAACCAGATCAGGCCGTAGGGAATGGTAGTGTTTACACAACACTAGAGGAGGATTATAGCAAAGAAGAGGAAGTGACTACAGGGGAATGGGAAAAAGCTGGAGGAAAGGTTCCGGCTGGAACTGCAACAGGTCCAGATGGCATACCAATGAGGCTGATAGAAGTTCTTGGCAAAACAAGCAAATTGAAACTGAGGCAGGTGATTGACCAGATAAATATGGGAGGGAGGTACCCAGTGACTGGAAATCAAGCAGGATGAGATGATTATATAAGGGCAAGGGAGACAAAGACAGTATCAAATCATACCAACCAATCACAGTAACTTCAGTAATATACAGACTAGCTATTCTAACTACAATTTAGCTAACTAGCTAAATTGTAAGAATGGAGAATGGGGAGAGAGAAAGCAGGCTCTCTGGGAGCTTCAAAAGGGTTTCAGGAGGGATAGACGACTTGATAACTTATTTGTAATCACTCGGTGCATAAAGATGGCAATGACAAGTCAGAGGCCATTATAGGTAGCATTTTTGGACATCAAAGGGGCACATTACATTGTGATTCAGGAAAAACTCCAAGACCAACTGAAGGGACATGGGCTGGGGAACCATGGTTAAGTTTCTAGAACAGGTATATACGGAGAATAGGGTGGTTATAACATGGGAAGCCGAAACTGCAAGACCAGCAGCAATAAAAAGAGGATTTAGACGGGAAAAAGTGTATTTTGGGCCCAATATTTGGGTTACTATTTCAGCCATGTTTGTTGGTGTGTGTAGCAAATTTTCAGGCAAATTGGGGACTATGGAGAAAACGCCGGAGAATACAAATAAATATCTATCTCTCTATCTACCACTTGACTACGCTTCTTGGCACTATACTTTGTTTTTTGGTGTAGGCTGGTTCACACACTTGAGTTTGACTACAACCGACTGCCAAAACCGGTTTTTAAGCCCCATCTGACTGTTTACGACCGGCTGTGCAGCAGCACAGCCGGCTGTAAGCAATCGCAAGGTGCTTATTAAAGAAGCACACTGTGTTTCTCTGAGGCATGTTGGTTTACACACTTGCAACTACTTATGACCGTGTGCCTTAAAATCTCTTATGATGAAAGAACACGCTGGCACCATCTATTGGGTAGCACTTGCAGGTACAGTATATTTCCCTTTTTTTTTTATTCTTAAAACAACTTTTTGACAATGTTATAAATGACCATATATCATAGATAGTATGTTCATTTGACCTCGCAAATTCTGCAAAACGTTTTTTCTTGTCACAAGAAATTGCAAGAGCTCGATCCTAAGCAAACACAAGTATATGAACAGGCCTTAAATTTAATGCAGAAATTATGTTCGCTCTCACTCGGGTTTTCGATCTATGCTGAAATTCTCATTGTGCTCGTGTATGTGGCCGCAAAACCTTGTCCACCGCAGCTCCAAACGTTCGCAGGACGGTGCCCTTTGGTATAATGACACGTGGAGGTCCCTGCCTTCAACTGCTGCATGTGCATCACCGTGCTGCCTTCTCTTTTTATGCTACAAAATTAGTCTCGGAACTTATTGATTGCACCTTGTATGGTGTTTGGTTATGGCTTGGTGTGTGTGCACTGCTGCTTTGATGGATTTGTGGTATTTGATGCATTAAACGGATGCTGAAGTGAAAGTTGAAACATGCCTCTTACATGCAGAAATCAGTTGAACTAGGTCAGCAATAGGCTCGTTCGATTTTCCAGCACCTTCTGCACCAGGGCTTTCTGTAGGGCAGTGTACTTCTGGTATGTGTATTGAGATACGACCGGAAGTACACCGCCCTACACTTTTCCACACCGGCGCAGGTAAATCGAACGAGCCTAGTATCTGCCAGTGACAGTCGCACGCTTGTATTTTGAACGGATGGCTAAGTTTTTTTATTCTGAAGGGCCGATTCTGGCAAGTGTTTGAAGAGCAGCCATCGGAGAGCGCGATGCGTTTTGGAAGATTGGCTCATTCGTGAAGTCATTTGTCCCAGCACAGGCAAAGCTATGGCGAGGCTGGCGTGGTTATGAGCTTTGACACTTAGTGGCATTAACCCATTACAAATTAGCCGTTCAAGATGCCAGAGGACTGGTTGGGCGACATGAGTAGACATAGGTGGAAGTGAAAAGAGTCACCGGCACCCCAGAACTACACTGACCTTCTCCTACTCTTAGTCTCACCCCCTCTCCCCATTTTCCTTCTTAATTCCCAGCTGCAGGATTCGAATATAGGCGCGGGAGAAAAGGGAAATCCGGTTCAACCAAGTTTGGTGGGCTACATGCGCTCGGAGTTTGGCGCCATACTTCCGTGGAGCGGTACGGCTTTTAGGGCACAATAATGTAACTACATTCCAAGTAGCTTTAGGAACATACACCATGTGGAATTTGATAATTAATTTATTCATTTTAAATAAAGTTAGGGTGTCTTTTCAACCAAAAAATTGGCGTCTCTGTGGTGTTGCCACAGCATAGTTGGCATTTAGACAGTAAACTAGCTGCTAGATTTTCTTTTCAGTACCCCTTTAAAGGGTCAGTTCAAAGTGGATTGTACGCTGTTGATACACGCTTTTTACCCCCACACCGCACTGGCTTCGCTTTTATGAGTGGATATTTACGCATTGGCAGTCCACGCTCGCGTCACTTTGCAGTTCTAACAGAACCGCCGGAACTAACTCTCATCACTAGTTCTCTAATTCATTATGTCAAAACACTGTTGGCAACATCTTTTTTTTTTTTCTCTTTTTTTTTTGTTTTGTTTGTCTCAGCAACTTAGCCTACGATCTGGCTGGTTTGACCTCTAGTCATAAGTTTCCAGAGGGACTCCACGAACAGTGATAATGTTACAATGTTCCATTGTAACGTGGCATTTGGTGGCCCCTGCCTGTGCACATTAAAAGACAGGTGTTTTACATAAATGTATGAATTCAAAAACTAAATTTGTTTGGTGGAACTAAAATAAAGAGCTTATTTCGATAGAGGTTGAAAAGGGAGTGTTTTTCTGAGTTGGATTCAAGTAAGAAAGTCGTTTCGAGAAACGTTAAAATGAGAAAAGTCGCTTTTAGAATGATCGAAATGAGAAAGCTCGTTTGAGAAAGGGTAAAATTAGAAAAGGATTTTTGAGACGGGTGAAAATAAGAATGCTTCTTTTGAGAAAGGTCGGAGGTAGAAAAGCGAAAGTCGTTTTGCGTCTGTTAAAAATGGGAAGGTGCAAACGAGAAGGTAGAAATGCAAATCGGTTCAAACAAGAAGCACCCCTTCCCCAACCGACCATATTTCACGTCCTTGTGCTTTTTTAATTTTCTTTTCTTTTCCAGGGATTATAAAATCCTCCTCAGAACAACTTTCTTTCTTCTTTTTTTGCAGGGTGACATGCACAAGTGTGCAGCAAGATGCTGTGATGACATGACTACGACCATGGAAGGAGTACACAGGTGCATCGAAAGCTGTTCGGAGCATTTGAACAGAGCCCAGAATCAAATTCAGGGGGAGCTAGGGAACTTCCATGTGCGTATAAGTATACTTCATTGTTGGAATTTGCGTGAGGCTACGCAGAGGAGGCAGAAAGAAGGTACATAAAAAAGATACACATCTAACAAGGCCAACACAACTAATACCTGGGACCAATGGAACTGGACCACTTTTGTCACATTGAGGTTTCGTTTTGGCCTCCGGAGCACAAAGAGTAGTGTTCAAACCCCCCTGTGGTCTCTTCCTCATGGAGCCTTGTGGGCAATGCTCATAGTCTCACTTGGTTTGTGACGTAAAACCCCCAATATCGCTTTTTTTTTTTTTTTTTTTTTCCCTAGGCCAAGATTAGCATTAGAACCAACTGGTTTGTGACAATATTAGTGGTGCAAAACTATCAATATTTGACTATTGAAAAACTGTCTACAGTACTATCCTATCAATGGTATACATGGCTTGCACATGTTGTCACACTGGGATGCGCCGCCCCCTGCCGCCATTGCACCATACCAAGAGGAGAGCCAGCCAAGCTTTTTCTATGGCCAGTATCATTCGGCCCTCCGATTCCGGCATGATTTGATCGCTGCTCATTTTCTTTTCTTTAGGCAAATCTTCTTAATCGATCTAAGGAGCCCTCTCTAATGTCGAAAATGTGGACGCTGCCACTTTCTAATGGTTATTTCGAGGGGCTGTGTTGTCTATAGTTGTATGTTCCCCCAAAGTTGTGCCAACTTGTACCAGTGAAGGTCTGTGACCCAACCAATGTGGCTGTGCACACAGATCGTGAATGGGCCAGTGAAAATGCATCATCTGCAAAGGGTTTTCTTGGTTCCAGGACCGGATTCAGAGGTGTGTGATGCAGTGCCAGGACACCGTACGGGACCAGGTTTTGCCCAACACCACAGATGCTGAAGCCGCAAAGTACAAAACCCAGTTTGATACCTGCGTTGTGAAATGTGCAGACACGCACATTGAACTTGTGCCTCAGCTGCTTAAGAGAATGAAAGAAATGCTAAAGAAAGTGTAATAGGAACTTCCGACTTACTAGGAGATATAGCAACACGCAAATAATTTTTGTAATTAAAGGACATGTATGGTATTTTTTTTATATATATATAAAAATTATTGTCTATTTTTATTTATCATTTGTTTTGTTTTTCTGTAGTGTATTTTCTGGATATCTTAGAAAATATATGATGAAGGGGTACTATACTGGACTGTAGCATGTGACTGCAGTATGGCAATTTTTTTCACAAAATTGTGTGTACAGTTTTAAATGGGAATTGTCATCCTGATTTTTTCCCTGACACCCACGATGACTATGTAGGTTCGAAGTTGTTAACTTCTCTTTCCGAAAAGTCACTTTATCAGACAGCCAATTTTCCTCTTTGATTCAGTAAAGGTATTGCAGAAAGGCAGAATTTTGCTTGGTGCCAATTAGCAGGTTAAATGAGCTCTACTAAAGATGGTTGGGCTGTTTTGAAGGGATGTCTTGTTAGTGCATTTTAAGTGACTTGTGAACAAGAACTTAAAGGAACACTAACACCCCAATTTTTTTTTTAAACGATGCTGATTGTAGTCATAGCCACCCAAAAAAAACCGCTTCGCAAAAAAAAACCAAAAAAACTTTCCCCTCGCGCGTGTGAGCCTTTTTATTTTTGGCATTTTTATCTCTCGCTCATCACCTCCTCGCTGATTTGTGACAGATAGTAGGAAATTTAGAAGCTTTGTAGGCAACATTTCTATAACATTTAATAACAGAAATCGTAAAAAGCTTTTAACGCAATTGCAAACGCACTACTACCCTTTTTTTTTAAATACGCAAAATCTGAGTCCGTTGTGATGTCGCCTCCTGGATTTTTATCCTCCCTCGAAAAACATGGCTGATCGGTGAGTCAGGGAATCGGACGAAGTGGTCTTTTTTAGATACCCGACGACCTCTCAGACTTCTAAAATTAAATCGTCAAACGGTCAAAACAACTGGGTTTGGTGTCTGTGTATCTTAGTTTTGGTTGTGGCTTCGCCGGGGCAGCCTTTCATGCAGAAGCGGCGAGACGTCAAGCGTCGTCTGCTCGCAGCGATAAACAGGCTGCACGGCACGCACGGAGAAAACCGATTTTTCCCAGTACGGTGGCGCCCTTCTCTCCCGCTCCTTACCTAATTTCCGAGGGTAAAAGCGCTAAAAACAGCGGACAGGTAAAAGAAACAAACAACACGGAGCGCTACTTAAAACTGAAGTTTATCCTCGGCAAACATACACACATATATATACACCGTGAAATCACGACATGTACGACAGAAATGCGACATTATCCAATCGGTGCTTGTCTGCTATCTATTTTACGAAAGATTTTAAAAACGCCCCCTCAGAGCCATACAGGGCTATCGATGGAGCGCTGACACACGTGCCTTCAACGCACTCCGTTATGAAAAATGCGTGGGATATCTAGGCACGTGTGTCAGCGCTCCATCGATAGCAGGGTAGGAGTTCGGTAACGTGGGAACAAGGAATAATGCAAATGTGAAAAAATATAGTTGCTTTCACAAATGAGTAAAAGTAGCTAAAGGTGGGAAAATGTGCCAACTAATTTTTATATATAGCAAAAGTGGTGATCTGGTACTTGCCTGTGCATGTTTTCTGTACTCTAGGAGAATGCATGAATAAGGCTCCATAGACTAGTGAACCTGTAATTGTACAAAATTTAACAGAAGTCATTTCTTGTTTTTCTTTTGGAGGGGGGGGGGGGGGGGCATGCTGAAGTCGTTTAGCAATTTCATTCGGGTTTTTATAATAAAAATAGGTTATCACGGCATGTTGGGCAGCACTTTGCACGCTTTTTCATCTTGTGAATGTGGCACCTGGCTTTTCATAAATCGCAGGGGCTTTCTTGGTATGAAAATGCGTGCTCCGAGGCAAATTGACCTTGTCAGTAATATTACAAAGGATTTGGGAATGAGCATCGTCTGCTTGCTTATGCAAATCTATGATAGCATTCCCGTTCGATGTTGAAAACTCGTACAGCAATGGAAGAACTTTGGACCCTTTTCGCTGAGGGTGCTTCTGTGGCATTGCAGAAGGGTATGGACACATCTCAATGTCAAAACAACCAACACCGTGTGGCACTCTAAAAGCGTTGGTCCGTGACCATAATCGCGCGTAGACGCCCGTGGTTCTGATACGCCATAAAGGCTGGTTCAAACCAGCCCGCAAAACGTCTCCCGGAAAGAAACTGGGAGAGAGGAGTGATGGTCAACAGCGACGGATTTTTCGCGGTAGCCAATAAGGGGAAGGCTGTTCACCCTCCATCGCCCGAAATAAATAGGCGAACGGGTTCCTTTCGCTCTATTATTCCGGGCAACGTTTTGTGCTAAGCGGGGGATACAACGAATAATTGCATCACTATTAAACAGGTAATAACGGAATGGCTAGGCATGGCAAACATTCGTGGGGCGACTAAACGTGCTTTACGATTAGCCGGTCCTCCAGGAACCAACATGTGACACAATCCGGGGTGTGCAATACGCTTTGCCACGAGCGCACTAAACATCCTAGCTCACGGGGGAGAAGGTCATGTAGGCACACAGTTTGGCATTGTGATCTCTCCCCCAGCAGTTATCCACAACACGGAGAGAGGACCCGGCCCTGAGAAGAGATGTCTTCGTGCGGTGGTGCTCTTCTGGAATGAGGCAACACGTGTTGTTCTTCCTTCACATGCGTTTGACCTTGAATCTACCGCGACGACCCAGCTGCTTTCTAGTGAGAAACTTTTTGGGAATCTTGAAGAACAAAATCTACGATTGCTCAAAATATGGTATTATGTATGACGTAATTTCTTACATTCCTTTTACGACGAATAAAGTCATGCGGGTTACCTCAGTGTTTAGGTCATAAAAGAACTCTCGTGTAAACCATTAAACCATGCCTATCTCGTATTGCATATGTAAATGTTTTATATCAGCAGAGGAAGGCGGGCAAACATTCGTCGTACAATGTAGCAGGAATATAGTATGATGTGAACGTTTTCCACCTGCACTTGAAAGCGTGCATAAATCGTTACAATGCGCTATCTCGTAAGGTGTGTGCTGCACTATCAAAGTCGCAGGCGTGAGAGCTGTGAAAGATGTTGCTTGTCACAATTGGAGGGAAAACATTTTTTGAAGCCACATAAATCACCTGTGCCTCTCAACTCTTGATACGTGCAACGCCCTTCGTACTACAAATATCCGCTAAGTTCTTTTAGTGTATATTGTGATGAAGACGACGCTGGGGTACTGGTGTGCCTGACCATCGTGTGCCAGGCTCCGCACACGCAACCCGGGTTCTATAAAATTTTTATCTCATTGAGTGAATATGTCTTTGTCATTTGCTGCTGCCGCACATCTTTGTAACGCTGGGTGGGTGATTCCATGAGAGATCAAACCTGCATTTCCACTCAACATTTTTATTCTTTCTGGTTTTTTATATGTGATGTACGCACATGAATTGCACGAAACTGAACTTTTTTTTTTTTTGTCTCACATGTTTTTACCACGAGAAAAAAAAAGTTTCAAGATTGCGCGACGGCCCTGCTCCCACCGCGGGCTGCATTAGTTGCCAACTCTGCGGTCCTGTGGAAGGCAGGCAAAGAATAGTACACCAAAAATGTTTCATGTAACACACCAAAGTTTAAGTCAGCTGCATGCAATTATTATGTGCTTTATGAATTAAAAAAAAAATACAAAAAATGCGTAACTTTAGACCGGGTGAAACAAATACACTAATTTTCAGGCCTTCTACCTCAATTTGTATCTATTAAAGGGATACTACAACGAAATTTCGGCGCTCGTTTTTTGGTCTATATGTGTTCAAAAAAGCACCATCAAATCGAACATACCAATATCTTGTTAAAAAAGTCATGAAATGGAATTTTAAAACTAATTAAACGATTAGCAAAGAGCACCTGGTGGATGTCGCTAACGCCTCGCTTGTAATGCCCGTCTAGGAACCTTGGCAGCTAGTGACGGAGGTTGTCTCGCCTCCGGCCACGACGAGAGAAGAGGGGCAGGAGGAACTCCCCTCTTCCCGAGAATGCCTTTTGTGTGTCGCAGAAGTCGCTATTGTCCCCCTACAAGATTATAGAAGATTAACCCGTCGCTCAAAATTTGTACAAAAGCAGCCGCTTCGGTGGCTGGAACGACTAGGCCATCCTCTCGACGTCAGCCTCGCCGTAGCTTTGCTCGTCTTGAGACGACCTACGTCACGATTGCGTTGGATGTCACGTGGTCTCCGCTGGGCCTTCTCCGAGCGCTTGCCAGAGTGGGCCGTTTATAACGAGAAATGCAGCCACCAGGCTCAAAATACGAACGTGCGATTGTCATTTACGGATATTGTGGATCATATTCAACCTATTTTTGAACACGACGGGAATATTTCAAATTTCGTTGAAGTATCTCTTTAAAGGGGCCCTGCAATCATATTAAAGCGTCTACGTTTTTTTGCGGTTTCCACGTCCCTCGGGGTTTGAGCAAGCCAGCGGGCACGGAGAGAGTAACTAAATATCAGTGCGTCATATTTTAACCGAACGACGGGGAAACCTCAAACTACGAAGGCGACCCGTGGTGCCGAAAGTGTGCGATATGCAACGTCTTTGGTCCTGGGCTTACTAGTGGTCAGAGCCGCTAAAAGCACCTTTTTAGTCTGAATATAAAATATAAGCCGTGCAAACCATTTCAGTTTTGTATAAAAGTAGTTTTTGTTCACTATTTTAGATCAGAAAAGAAACAAATGCAGTTTAGAATCTACGGAAACAAGAAATGACCCGTCGACATACCCGCCACAAAGCGGTGGAAAAGGCGGCGCATACTAGAAAGGTGTAGTGGGATCAGGCGCCAATGGAGCGGCGAGCGTAGAAAGATCTCGGATGTATGCGGCGGCGCTGCGTTCGTATCTACTGGAGGAGCCGACCGGTTCCGAGCGTTCCCAAGGCCTTCAGCGTGCAGTTTCGGCTTGCGGTTCATCCTTTTAGCGGTATGGCAGCGCGAAGTGGCTCCCGTTCTGAACTGATCTTTACACCGTGTTTGCTGTCGTTTGTGGCCAATGAAGTTTCATGTCGTTGTTTAATCGCGCAGCAAATGCAATGCGAGCCGCCCTGGCTGCCCGCCTCATACAGCCTATCCAGAACATGCTTTAGTGGTGCCCTCTCGAGCCGTCGACACGGTGTGCGGCAGCCATGAGCGCTCGCTGAGCTCACTACCCCTCTTCTACAGGGTGATTCAAGGAGAGGCCAGGCTCTTTAAATCGACCGAAGAAAACATTTTTTTTAGACAGCTTAGATGGAAAAAGGATGTCATAAAACGATTTTACAACGAAGAAAAAAAATATTTTAGAGCTATATTTACGGCGCTATACGAATTTGTAGTTGGCGCTCGCGGGAGCCGCCGCTTGTCACGTGGTAGGCCCGCGCGCTGCCGCGCTGCGTCGCCGCCGCACGCTGAGCGCTGTGCGAACGCCGCTTCAACGCGTTTCTCCAGGCCGCCGTCGCCGCCGCCGCACAAGTTCGGGGCGCCGCCGCCGTCGTCTGACCGGCGCACAGGTGGAGTTCCCTTTGGGCTCTAAAAGTTACTTATTCATCTTAGTTTTTTGTTATACTTCGAACAAAGATGAATAAGTTACTTTTAGAGGCCATAGGAAGCTTCCGAAAGAACGCAAGCACCACGTGAGAAATAAAGACCAGTCACGTGATAAATACGGACCACTTTTCCGCGGTGCCCGCGGGCGCCAACTACAAATTCGTTTTGCGCCGTAAATATAGCTCTAAAAATTTTCTTTCTTCGTTGTAAAATCGTTTTATGGCGATCCATCTAAGCCGTTTAAAAAAAAAAATGTTTTTTCCTTTGCATGTGTTAACCAATTGCGCTACGACTTTTAGCAGCGTTGCCAACATATGGTGCATTTTTTTTTTTTTTTTGTAAAATTTGCAAAGAGCGATTTTACCCGAGGAAAAAGTAAAGAAAGAAAAAGCTTAGCTCCTATGGAGAGAGAATAAACATCTTTATTGAGCAAAAGAAGCTTCGGGAGGCGTCCTTAGTCCAGGATGCCTTGAGCTCGGGCCGCGTCTTGGGCCCTCGCGACCAGTCGTAGCTGATCGTCGAGGTCGGAGCTGGCCAAGGCTCTCTCCCAAAGCTCGGTGGTGGGGAAGAGGATGGGGGGATGTAGTGATGTTTGGGAGCAGCCTCCTACCATATGTCGGAGGGACCCGGGTTCTCCGCAGAAGCGGCATTGCGGAGAAAAGTCAGTGGGGGCTAGGAGGTGATTTCTGGTGGGGTGGGGGAAAGTATTAATTTGTAGCTCACGGAGTATTCTTTCCTGTTCTCTAGGTAGTGATTTGTGTGCAGGAGGATAAGTTCTACGGGTTAGCCTGTAATGCTGCGTGATCTCTTGGTAGGAGACGAGAGGGTGCATGCGCTCCGGTTCGGCTTCCTCGGCGTCGGCTCGGCGGGTCAAATCTCGAGCCACGAGGTTAGCAATCTCGTTGCCGAGACGCAGCAACGCCACCGGTCCTCAAACAACACGGCGCCGTTTCGTACGGGAGACAGGAAATGGCGCAACGAACGCCGCCCAGGGACGAGCATACGGCGCCGAGAGCCGGCGTCTTTGGCAGACAATCTTTTCGACTCAAAAGCGGCGCGCGTTCCACAGGCGGCGACAGTCGCAGAAACAAAAACGGGCGCGGTAACAACAAGGAACTGCAGTTCCTTGTCTGCTAAAGACGCCGGCTCTCGGCGTCTCGGCGTCGTATGCTCGTCGTACGTGCTCGTTCGTTGGCAGCAGTTGGCGTTAGTTGACGTCGCGGCCGCCTGCGCCATCTCTTGTCTCCCGTGCGAAACGGCGCTGTGGTGTTTTAAGGCCGGTGTCTTCGCTGCGTTTCCATAGGAGCTAAGCCTTTTTCTTTTTTTACTTTTTCCTCAGGAAAATTCGCTTTTTGCAAATTTTACATAAAAAATATGCAACATCTGTGGGCAACGCTGCACAAAGTCGTAGCGCGATATCGAATTTTCCGGTCGATTTAAGAGCGTGGCCTTTCCTTGATTCACCCTGTAGTTTACGGTCACTTAAGCGGCCAAAGACGTCATGAAGATGGTTATTTTTTTGCTTGTTTTTGTAATTTTAATTTGCCTATAACTTTTAAAATAAAGAGAAATTCGAGAAAATAAAAGTTTCATTAAGCTTCTACGTTCAGTGCAGTCAAATTCGGTGCAAAAAAAAAACAAAAAAAAACAAAAAAACACGAACTTGCAGGGCTTTTTTAACAGTGGGTGCGTGAGCGAATTGGGCGCTTCCGCGATATTTTACGGTAGCGTCGTCTCTATTATCCAATCCAAAATGCGGCTTGAACTCGGCGCATAAACAATTAAATTTTTTTTTTTTAAGTGCGCGTAAAGTTTGAATACGCTGCTTTAACTTTTGCTAGTATCGAGTCCGCAATATTTGACGCCGAAAAAAAGCCGTCTGCGTAACAATCACCCGAGTCCTGGTTGTTGATGGCGAATAGACGTTTTCTGGGGAAGCCGAAATTTACAAAGCGAATATGTTCAAATTTCAAATAAAGATTTAATCCACACAGGTCCATGAGGTGGTGTCTAGCGCTGACTTTTTAGCCAAACTTTCCGAGGTACTTCTCCTGCGCCCTTTCATTTTATTTTGCCAATTTTACGAAAGACAAATGTCAGACTTAATTTGACACGTCTGTCACTTTTACCGAAGACACTTATATTTTGAGTAAGCAAATGTCCATATAAAATAATAGACTTTCTAGGGCCATTCTGTCGAAATATTCCTTGACCAACCTCTCGAGTTCATCTGTTCTGCCCGATTCAGCACATTGCTAATCAAGCTGTAAATATGCCTCTTCACATTCACGTGCTAGCCTCTTTATTTGTGTATTTTTCCAAAAACAAGCGTCATTGGCAACGTTGGTCATTGGGCACGTCCGTAAACGATTGTAATCTTCCCTGCACATCAGTCAGGCGTTTCCGAACCTAGCATCACCAGAAACATCAAAGGAGTTAGTAAAAAAAAAAAGACCTCATTTTAGGCTCAAAAACACCTCGTAGTCCTCAGAGTGCGCGCTATAAGGGAAACAATTGTACCACTAAATAAAGCAAAAACAACATAGAGCAACAACGCAGCCACGTGTATTTTGAAACCGAAACCAACCAAAAATAAAAAGCTGGATGGATAAATAAATCCGGCTGAGCCCTTTGGATCGGGCGGTAGCTTACGCCACCTAGCCATTTTGTTTTACCTTTAGTGCGTCAGCGCCCTTTATCCGTCCGTCAGGCAACTACTGAATTAAAAAGGTCTCAGCATATATTTTTTTTTGTATTTGCAGCCAACACTTACATTTAAAATAAATTTAAGGAAAGCCATATATTTCAAAATAAAAGCACTGTATTTGATCGTGCAGGGATGGCGTAAAGTGAGGTTCACAAATCGAAACCTAAACTGAAGGCACGTTCCAAGATGCCTTTGCATGGCACTACGCCGATAGGATCAGTTCGATTTTACAAGAGCATTACAAGCCTTTTAGAAGACCTGTGCTTAGCAGCGATATGAGATTCTTTTGCCCTTCACAACTGGCTGGGTGGCGCAAGCCGCTTCCGGATTGAAAGGGTTCAGTAATATACGGCTCTGGGTTCAGTCGTATCCATCCATCCAAATATATTCCCAATTAAAAAAAAAAAATACACGTTAGCGTTTAACGCATTAAAGGCACGAGCACAGAGCGCTTGTGGATCACTCCAACTCCATCAAGTGCAGGCTCCGCAGGCTCTGAGCAAGTAAATGACACATAAAAAAAAAGGAGTTTTTTTTTTTTTATCGGCTAGGTGCCGCAAGCTACCGCCCATTATAAACAATACAGCCGTTATTATTTATCCATCCACCCACCTGTTCGTGGTTGTTCGTAGTTCCCAAGGTTCCCAAGGTTCGGAAAGCCAGAAAAAGTGCCTGGCACCGCGCACCGCTGGCTGGCACTCTTGGCACAGAGGCAACCAAGGCGCCTGATCTTCCAGTGCTCAAAATGGCGGACGATCAAGTGAGTGCTCATTGAACTCTTTGTACGCTGGATAGTACCAAAATTTTCTGGAAATGCAAGTGCAATTTCGAAGGGATTAATGCTTGGGAAGTGACTCATAGTTACATTGTGAATCGGATTGGCATCTATCGGTGAGCTTCCGGGTGCCAGTTGCACCCAAGAAAGTGTTCATCGGTTGACGATCATTTTGGAGCAGTTTTAACGTCGTCGCAGTTTGCGCCATGAACTGGGAATTTGGTGAGAACTGGCGTCTTGAGTTCGACCCCTTGGCAAGAGGCTGGTCGAGAGGACCGCGAGAATTGCCAGTCACGGAGTCCGTGACCGGACATCTCACGCATTATTAGCTCGTCGGTGAACACAGTACCATCCTCTAAGACTTTCTTTTATAGACGAATTTCCTCTCATTTTCGGAGATGGCTCAGTTAGGTTATCATCGAGTGAGTTACAGTAATAGTAGGGAAAAAAGTATTTTGTCTTTATTTTCCGCCGTTGAGAAAGCCCATGAGTCGCACTGGGATGGAGCAGCGCGGGATGTTGTCGGAATACATTTATTTCCAACGACCGTCCCGGGCTTTCGCGCCGCCTGTTTAAACTAGGAAAATTTTTTATAAGAGTCAGCGTTGTCGAGACCATTGCAGTCGAGCTGTGCCGAGCCGTGATTCGGCGGTGCCTTACGCCGTTGCCGATCCACCACGCTCAGGAGCTGGCGCGGGTCGAAGCTCTGTGCCAGCGGCTCTACGAGGGAGTCGACACCTCGGAGCGTGCCCAGGCTGAATCTCAGCTCTCGGAGTTCTGTTGCGGCTCTTCACCGGATTGCTTGCAACGTTGCAGGCTACTACTCGACCGGTCGCAGGTACTAGCTCTGGTCCCCGTGAGCTACGTGTGTCTTCACTGTGGCTGTCTTTCAAATCTTTTGACTTGCCAGGTCTGTGTTGTCAAATCATGGAGCTCGGGCATTGCCTGTACTGCTATTCCTTATGTTATCCTTTACTTTCTTCTGTTGCACTCTTTTCAGGGTTCACTATCTTGTGCATGTTTTGGTTGTAAGTATTTTCTTGCCTTGGAAGTGTCTCTGTCTTTGCACTGTTGGCTTGGTTGACTTACTCCGGCGTGGCTTAATTTGCTGTTATTTTTGTTGTGTTTCACTGTTAGAGTGCCTATTAGCGAGTTTGTTTCACACGCACTGGCACCGTACGAGTTCCCTCGCAGAGTGCATCACACTTGCGGAGTGCTGCACGGAAAACTGGTTCCAAACGAACTTACCAACTGCAGCCTGGTGCTGTCGCCATCTATGTTGTAATAAGAGTACAGACCTCAAATCGAAACTAGAGCCCCGCTGTTCGACAAGGACTGCTGGGAACATGATAGTGCCTTACGTTACTGCAACATGTAGTTTATATCTGCGATGACTTCAAACAACTTGAATGTTGGTGAGATATTTGCAGACGACGCGAGTTTTCGCAATCAGCTGACTAGAAAACACCAGTAAGAAGTAACGAAAGTTGAGCAATCTTTCTATTCTTAAGACCGTTTGCCGAGAAAACAGCAGTTAGAAGTAACGAAAGTTGAGCTAGCTTTCAGTTCCTAAAACCGTTTGCACTGGAGAAAACTGTTCATACTGTTCGCACAGATGCTTGATCTGCCACACGTGGACAAGGGATGCAACCATGCAGGACACAAGTTGACTCTAGAATACTCCTATGGACAGCACAGTAAAATGGGCAGCAGTACCCTGCACCCTCATGCACTGACAATCTGCCATACTCCGATTATTTAAACCAACACGTTGCCTGCGCCACACCTCACCCACTGCTTCGTGAGCTTGCCTGGAATGCCCAGGTGTCCACACCGTGGGGACTATTCGAATATATACCATACCCTCTGGATATGCACACGTAACCCCTTCCCCTCCCAAATATCCCGAACTGGGGGCACCTTAGCTCCTAATAAAGCAATTTTATTTTGAAAGGTTAAGGGTAAAAACTAGTCTGTCGGAATCTTCTGAGATATGTTTCGCGGTGCATTCTATTACGGTCGTCCTATGCAGCTGGGTCGGTCAGAATTTATCACTATGGTGAGAGCGGTAAGAAAGAGAGCCTTCTCGAATGAATTGTGACGGTGCAAGATAGCTGGCATTGGTAAATATTGAATTTTTTTTTCAAAGCCTCGCGTAAAATTGCTTAGCTTTCTTGGCTGCTGATTGGATGCGTCGCAGGTTTCTGCTGAGCCTGCTTTGCGACAAATGTTGTCCAACTTATCACCCACACACGAATTGTGAGAGATGTCGCGGCTGCTAATGTTCGTCCCAAACCTTTCTTTACCCATTGTTAGATTTCAGCGTCTGTATGGCAACAAAATGACTCAAACCTTGCAAATGAAGCACGGGTTGTTGGATTGCTTTCTTTATGAAATAGCAGACGCTCGTGTTCGATTTTGTCGCCTGCTGGATGCGACATCTAGCGGAAAATTCCCTTTTTTTGTTCGATTTCGATAGGTGCGAATGGCACCTTGTTGCAGACGATTCCCCGTTGTCTGCTCCCACTTGTCACTATCCTTGCCTGTGCAATGCTTGATGGAATTGCATTATGGCTTATGCTCGATTCTCTCAATGCAGCGAGTGCATGCACTTGTGGAGTGCCGGTGTCGAAACAAACTGAACTCCACGCTGTGAGGGGGCATGTGTGGACACAAGTGCAGTGAAACAAACTCGCTGTTACACAAAGGACACTCGGGGATCATAGGAGAGCCTGGTTTTTGGCAAGTGAAGTGATTGTGGGTCAGCTTGCTCAAAGTGATGAGCATGAAATGAGACTTCCCTCAGTAATTAGGTTCCATTCACGTGTCAAGTTGGCCAGACTCGAAGGAGACTTGCTCACTGAAGACTGTTGTTGGTAGCCTTGTATTTTTGAACATGTTGACTATGAAGAGAGCCATAGACTTGTCCCAAAGTTATTATTATTCAGGAGTATGCCTAAAACATTGCTTATGCTGCATGAAATATGTGAAATTGCTCTCGCTAACTTGGCATCCTCGGGGATACAAATCTGTGAGGGTCCTATGCTGACTCAAGTCTTCAAGGGGTGTCAAGTTGCTGTGGGAGGTCGCATTCATGGGCTTATCTGCTTATAGGACCTTTCTTGTAGCCAGAGGGAAAGCTGGGTTACTTTCATGTAATCTTGTTTTGTGTAACGGTTCAGGAACACGTATAAGAAACCTTCATGGTCAACATAGTGCAGTTGCATCCCTGTCTGTTTCTGGTGTCTTGAATGTAAGTTGAATGGTTGGTAGATCTAGCATACCAAACTATTCAGCTTTACACTAGCAATGCCGCTTAGGATAACTGCACTGGCTTATCTCCTTTGCTGTGTGTGGTTCTCAGACATTTTATTGAATTCCTTTACACTCCGAAAAAGGAGCTTATATAAACAACTTAATTTTTGCAAGAACCTAATTTTTGCAAATTTTGCAATATGAAAAATATTGTGGAAAATTGATCTCTCGTATATATTGTCCCATGACAATGAATTTATAACATAAAATTCCAAATCACTTTCTCAGGCCCACATACCGCAACATTTTCGATATTGAGCTTTCGAAGATAAAATCATTCACAATATTTGCATCTTCCTTCAACTGTATGGTGCATTTCCCCCTTGATGTTCAATAGAGTGAGAGTATTATCATATTTGGCTTTTGTTAGAACAGCAAAATTTATGTCCATGTGGAGAGTACAGCAGACTCGTTAATTCAAACTCGAGGAAGTCACGAATTCTGCTTAAATTATCAGAAATTCATATATAAATGATGCGAGATAGAATTATGATTTGCCATATGAATGGCTACACACACAAAAAGAAAAAAAAGTGTGTGTGATGTGTGACATATGTTAATTTATCCCTCAAAAATGTTTATCGTGGACTATTTAGGCAGCACATGACAACTCAAAACAAAATTAAGTTAGTTCATTAGGTCAACAAGTTGTTTAATGTGAACAATTAAGCAAGGGACGCAGGAGCGATAAAAATGGGCACAGCACGACTGTTTTGATAGCAGCTTGCACGAACGCTGTGATGTGGATCTATGCCATGCCGCCACGTCGCAGCGTTTGTGCAAGTTGCTATGAAAATTTCCTCGTGGTGCTCGTTTCCATAGCCCATGGTGCCCTTCTTCAGAGCCGTGCATAGAGAGTTTGGTCGATGAAAGGAGCGGGCAGAGCCAGGGCGTGCACCAGACGCAGATAGAGGGCTTGGCATGCTATCTTGGCCAACCAGAAGCCAAAAACAAATCCCCCTAGCGGTGGTAGCGAGAAACCGTTTTAATAAGAGCATTAAGGTTAAATGTAGTAAATCTTCATGATCATGCAAAAAGATAAGAAACAAATGTGCCGCTCAAACTCTTTTTTGCTCGGACAGAGTGTGACAGCTCAGATGACAGATTCCCTGCTCTTGGCGCCTGGCGTACGGATTATGTCGATCACCGCTAGTCGCGCTCTTCCACCATGATTTTGGACGACTGTGATTGAAACACCACGTGCACCATATTTTCAATCACTGAGAGTTATCCCCGACACACTTATTAATTTCATTTCTCAAGACCACCGCCAGGGTGTTATTTCCGGCTTCATGTTGGCCACATTCAAATTTATTACGACGCCTTGGAACACACCCAGCCCGCTTTCGGCCAATGGCGCCTCCTATACTTCCCAGTGAATGGCCATATTCTCTCTATATATGGCTTTGCCCTTTTTGAGCCCCGTTGGGTGAGCTTCTCACCAAGCACCGCTGCACTGCAGAGAAGCAAGCTCCGTAGGTGCTGCCTCTCTGCTACGGTGACTAGAAGGGGAGGTGCAAGAATTGTGTAATATGCTTTGTGTGCGGCGGCACGCTAGTATATCACGACGACGATAAGTGGCGCGCTCATCGACTTCGAGATGCCAATTACAGACGCCACGCCAGGAAAGGCTCATTCGCGTCGCTAGGAGTGCTCGTTTGTGGTGCTCTTCCTGTAAAGATTGCCCCATGCGTCCAGACTACCGCGATGGCAAAACGGCCAACACACTGCTTTGCTCTCGGATGCCCCACGGGGTATGTTTCTGCGAGAAAGAAAGAGAGAAAAGCCTTCCTCTTTGCCGTTCTCGACGACGGTGACAAAAGCATCAACAGGTTTTTGCTCTAGTTATGTTATCCCCATGTCCAAGATCAATATGGTTTACCTTTTAAATGTATTTTAAGGGGCGTATATCGCACGCTATTCTTACTTGCGGAACAAGAAAGTATCCGAATCTCAGTGGAAGCGAGCGGATGACGTTTCTTGGTGTCAACAACAGTGCCACCGCTGCATCCTGACCGGCTGCTCTTTCTCTCGCGCGTGGATTCTGACAGCTCCCCTTATAGCCACCGTATCTCTGTAGTGCACGAATGCTCAGAAAGAGGTGCACTAAATGGGGCCACGCGAACAAAAAGTATGAATTACACGAAAACTATGTTCGAATTACCGTAAAGGTCCGAAAGAACGCTTACCCAAAATGAAAAGATAAAAAACATGGCTTGGGCTATCTTTGGGGATGCCACAGCAAAACTTTATATAAAATTAGTGATAAACACCCTGGCACCGGCTACAACCCACGCGACGCAAGCACTGATACCGCAAATATCGCATCGTTTCACGATGCGATAAACATGCGGCTTTGAACTCCTGTGTCACGGGAAAGGATACTGCATGTTGTGGACGCAGCAGATTCATTTTTCACAATGCGAAGAACCTGCTGAAACCAGCCAAGAACTCTCGTCTGACGGGAATGAATACTGCAGATCGTGGACACAGCAGATTCAAGTTTCATGGTGCAATAAACCCGCGGGAACCTGCTACAAACTTGCCTGTCACGGGAACCGATATCGCATGCGCAGATTGCGGACAAACACGAGGGAATCCGCTACAAACCCTATGTCACAGGAACCGATACCGCAGATTGCGGGCGCAGGAGATTTCCATTTCACGGTGCAACTTACACGCGGGAACAACTCGCGTGTTACAAGAGCCGATATGGCGCGCGCAGATTGTGGGCAAAAACGCGGGAGCCCGCCGTGAATTCGCTTGTCACACATGCCGGTACAGCAAATTGCGCGGTTGATGCGATTTCCATCGGGCATCGCGTGACGTCCGACGGAAATTGGGGGTGGGCGATGTTTCGGAATTTTCACATTACAGATATTTAGCGAGAAAAACTCGACGGGCGATCTCTTCGGGGCTGGTATTCTCGGAACTTTAGGGTAAGGGGCTTATAAATACATTAAAAACATAGCTGGGCAATCAAAATTTAGAAATTTGTTTAAATTAACCAGAAGTATGAAATATCGGAGTTTGAAGAATCGCGAGCCTACTATTCTGAATGTTTTTGAGCAGGCCTATTGGATAAGTTTAGCCGCTCATCATGCCTTTCATCCGATAGTGTTCTGTAAAATTTGAAACATTTGTAGGGATGGTGGTAGGGGTGCCCAAATACTAGTTCTTAACTTTGTAAATTATTTGAATTAGCTAATAATATTCTCTGAACCTGATATTCCTCCTGGCAAAGGTGAAGAAAACACAAGAGTAACAAAAGCTGGTAAGAGGTACGCAAGAAAAGTATTGTGTGGAGTTCTTCAATACCTTTTTAGAGTCTGCCAACATTGGAAAGCATGAATACATGGTTTGATAGAACATCACTGATACATTTTGACATTCTTTTCTGCTTGACCATACCAATGTTATTCCCATTTGGCGGATTTGAATCCCGGTCAAGGTGCCCGCAATCTGACTGGGTGTTATCGCGGAAAAGGCGCCGAGTAATTGAGATTTTGGTTGCCGTCAAAAGATCCCCAGGTGGTCGAAATTAATCCTCAGTCCTTTGCTGGGCCATGCCACAGGCCCATAGTTCATTTGACACGTAAAACCCCCTTTTTTTCTTGTTTATACCATTATCTTATTTTTTTATGGGTCATTCTAGTTTTTTCAGCAGTTATAAGGCCTGTATTCGTTTGAAGCTTTTTCAAATACAGTCCTTTTGTATGCCCATGCTTTGCAGTGTATTGCAATATACTGATTAATGTCAGCTTTGGCTGTGTGCAGCATGAATCATTAGTGTGGGCCACTTTGTGTTGCCCTGCTCTAGTAGCCTCATGACCTTCATGGGCCTTTCATTTCTGTGACAAGGAATTGCTTGGTAGCATGGGCATCAGTTTGGTCTGATCCATAGACAGTTGTGGCCAGAAAACTACTAATGGGTTTAGGCTTGCTCTTTGGTGTTTATGAAGGGCTGTGTACTATTTTTCTCAAGGGAATGGGGTTCAGTGACCTGAGACCAATTGAAACGCTTCTGTATTAATGTGTTGTGTTTCGATGGGTCTTTTCCACAATTTTTCGGCACCATCTGTTGACAAATCAAAAAGCATTTCTGGTGGCTTTCTGCAACACTTTTACCAGCTATTATGCCTGTACTGTGGTTGCAAACGAAGGTGGAACCAAATTATGGCTTATTTGAATTGAAATGAGGCTACCTCTAGCTTCCAACTGTTACTGACTGCCAATACTTTCACTCAGGTGGCATAAAAAATGGTGGACCGGCCGTGTCTGCTACAGTTATGCATGCACATAGGCAATCCTGGGAAAGGTTCATTCCAGTGTATTGCTTTACTGAACAAGGTTTGCAAAGGATCCTTAATGAACTTGTTTCCATTGTTTTCATGTGCAGAGTTCATATGCACAGCTTCTAGCAGCTACTACACTCAGCAAGTTGGTGTCAAAGAGCCCGGGTTCCTTGAGTCTACAGCAGCGGCTAGAAATGCGTAAGTTGTAGCGCATGTTTGCTGTAGTTCAAGAGGGGAAAACAAGAATGGTGTTTCTTGTTTTTGCAGGCAACTACATTCTGTCATACCTATGGCAGAGGCCCAAGGGGGCCTCGTACGTGACCCAAGCACTAGTTCAGCTTTTTGCCCGGCTCACCAAGCTGGGCTGGTTTGATTCAGACAAAGAGGAGTTTGTTTTCCGGAATGTCATTCGCCAAGTGCAGTCGTTCCTGCAGGGTTCGGTCGAGTACTGCATGGTGGGGGTGCAGCTGCTTTCACAGCTTACCTGTGAAATGAACCATGTCACCGAGGTAGGTGCGACGCCGCAAGGAACCCACAGACGCAGGCTTAGCCTTATTTTCATTGCAGGCGGAAGCCAACCGTAGTCTGACCAAGCAGCGTAAGATTGCATCCTCTTTCCGGGATAGCCAACTGTATGACATTTTCCAACTGGCTTGCGACCTTCTTCGAAGAGCCCTGGATTCATGGAAAAGTCAGATGAGCTTCAGTGACGACACGCAGGTACAGTCCCCGTCTGTGTTGGTGTTCTTGTGCCCTATGTGCCTGAGTGTATCTCGTGCTTTGCAGCAACAACTGATGAGTCAGCTTCTGCGGCTGGCCCACCACTGTTTGAGTTTCGACTTCATTGGCACGAGTCCAGACGAGTCCTCGGACGACCTGTGCACAGTGCAGATCCCGACGGGCTGGCGGCCGGCCTTCCTTGACTACAACACTCTGCAGCTTTTCTTCGACCTGTTCCACTCCCTGCCGGGCACTCTGAGCCCTCCGGTGCTTTCCTGCCTCGTGCAAATTGCCTCAGTGCGCCGCTCGCTTTTCAACAATGCCGAACGGGCCAAGTTCCTTTCCCAGCTGGTCACTGGTGTCAAGCATGTCCTCGAGAACCCCCAGGTCTCTCGCCTCTTTTGGATTGGCCCACTTTTGGGGCTTGAACCGGCCATTTTATTTTCAGAGCTTGGCGGACCCAAACAGTTATCACGAGTTCTGCCGCCTCTTGGCTAGGCTCAAGTCTAACTATCAGCTCGGCGAACTGGTCAAGGTTGAAGCCTACCCCGAGACCATTGCTCTCATAGCAAAGTTCACTGTCACGAGTCTACAGGTAGGCTTGCCGAGCTTTCCCTAGGTTCATCTTTCGCTTTGTAGTGAGACTTTTGGCCTTCCTAGTGTCGGAAGTGTACTCAGTGTTGTTCCCTGTCTGTTCTGAATTATTCCGAGGTTCTCTGGAAAATGCTGTTTTTTTTTTTGGTTTCTGGCAAACAAAAAACTCCTTTCTTTCTAGTTTTTTGGAAAGTATTGCTTTCGCTTTCTAGGGAAAAATGACATTTTTATTATACTGCCCAATTTTTCACAAATATTTTAGACTAATTTTGTTTAACAAAAAGTGCATGCAAGAGCTAGCAGCAGCCACTGAAACTGAAACTCCTACGAATCTGAGAAAGAATGTGAGCAAAAGCTGAAAAGTCGTGAGCTTCAGCACTGGTATGGCTACTTAATTTTTTTGCATCTAGGAATCATCTGAGTCACAATTTAGTCAGTACCATAAAATCGAGGGGATACAGATTTTTAACATTTCTCTCGGTTTTTTATTGAATTTATACTCTCACATCTATTGTAATTCTGGATGCTAAGCAGAAATACAAGGTTAGCTTATTCCTATCTATTATAGTTTTTAAGAAAATGTCAACATTATCACATATGTTTCTGCACAACTTTCTTACAATATAGTCAACACAAAGTATGTCTGCACATTCTACAAACAGCAGAGAGTACAGCAAAGCTATTCTTGTAATTTTAGCATCAGTATAGAAAAGGTTGTGTGTGTTGGAATTCTTTCGCTGGTAACTAGAAATAAATTAAAAATGAAAACCTTATATATCAGTTTCTAGAAATATTAGTTTTGTTGCATTCTGATTAATGAGGTATCCATCTCCAGAAAAAGTATTCATATCCAAATTCTAGATCCAAAGGTACTGTGGGGGCATTATGCCATTTGTGCCAAACGCCAGCCTGCTGCATATGCGCCAAAATGCCATTTTTGTGAAAGATTGCTCCACACTTGTGTCAAGGTGAACTTAGTGAAGGAAAAGGAAGGTCCTTCTTTTTCCTTTTTAAGGTTACAATCACGCCACCGCACATGCCGTTATTGTAACCTGCCGTAAAATACCGGAGGAGTGCCCACCCTACTTCCACTGAAAATTGGGTTAATCTAGACATGGGCACTTGTCCGGTCAAATCAGGCCTTAACTTATTATTTGCCGAATTCCCAAGTTTAGAAAATGTTAATTGGGGGCGCTTCCACCATATTTTAGGGTAAAACGAAAATTCTTTCCTTGGGGGGACTTTGTCTGAAAGTAAGCAGACTGGTCAAATCAAGCAAGTAGTCTGTGAGGGTGTTAAGCATTTGGTGGAAAGGCTCATGACTCGCCACTCCCATCAGTCTTCACTGTTTTGCACGGGTGCACGCACGTCAAGCTTCACTATTTTTCACCAGCATGCTAGGAGAAGCGGGTGTGCATTTGCATTAGCTTAGTGGGCTGGAAAATTATGCTCGCTAGAAATATAGGTTGGCCTATACCGTGGCGTACAAACTTGTTTTTGAGTGGGGAGGCAAACCAGACTTCAAACTTATACTTCAAACAAAGATGAATAAGTTACTTTTAGAGGTCATAGGATGCTTCCAAAAGAGCGCAAGCACCACGTGACAAATAGCGACCAGTCACGTGACAAATAGCAACCACTTTTCCACGGCACCCGCGGGCGCCAACTACAAATTCGTATCGCGCCGTAAATATAGCTCTAAAACTTTTCTTTTTCTTTGTGAATTCGTTTTATGACTTCCTTTTCTCTACGAGAATGTAAAAAAAAAAAGTGTTTTTCCTTTGCATGTTTCCTTTAACTCCCATTTCAAGCATATTCTAGTCTTGTGCTATGAGATTTGTTTCATCCTCATTTCTTTGAGCAGGGTGGCACCAATCTCTCTTATAGTGAGGGCTCTTTGTGCAAGAAGTGGGCTGGCTTGGTTCAGTGAGCACATCTATCCTTGCTTCGCAGATGTGGCAGTTTGCACCCAACAGTGTACATTACCTGCTGAGTTTATGGCAGCGTATGGTTGCTTCTGTGCCATACGTGAAGGCCTCAGAGCCTCACCTGTTGGATGCCTACACGCCCGAGGTGACGCGAGCCTACATCACGTCACGTCTGGACTCTGTGGCCCAAGTCATCAGGTGGGGCCTCAGCAAACTTTGATTTTATGCAGCTCGCTATGTCTAAAGAGGTACTTTCTCTAGGGGCACCTTTTTTATATACCTTCGAGAGCTGCACACCTATGTGTTCTATATAGGATTTTTACCGAAGGTAGTCTAGCATAAAATGGGTGCTCGACATGCTTGGGAATTTTGTGCGTTTCAGTTACGCGGCTTTCAGGCTGCTATAAAGTTTAAAGATGATGGTGTGTACCCTTGAGATCAGTTTATAGCCTTGGGGCTGGTGGGCCTGAAAACATTGCGGGCAAGTGCTTATTGTGTATTTGGTGTGACAGTGTTTTGTCATGTGCAGTCAGAATGCCAGCTAATATTGAGCAACTGTTCCCTTTGCTCTAAGAGCACCTCAGTGGCTATGCAGGATTTTTGGTGCAAAGTTTTTGCAATCTAAAATCAACTGCACAAAAGGATGGTGTAGCTTGTTTGTGCTAGAACCTGCCGTTTTAGTAAACAAGACAAGTTTCGAGACCCAAAACGTTTTTTTATTTTTTAAGAGGTATACTTAACCCCCTTGCCTATTAATAATAAGTGTCACTCGTGCCACCCTTTATGGACCATAAAGCCCGACCACGAGTGTGTTTTGGTTTTAGCGCTTGTTTAGCGCGCTCTTCGGCAGATGGCAACACCACCCTTGTGGCTCTACTTACCTTGGCTTTTTTGCTCATTTGTGTTCCTGTTTGACAGAAAAAAAGCGCTTCATTAAGCCAAAAAAACAAAACACGATGGGTAAGTGTTTGTGCCAAAACAACATGGTTTTGGCGTGGAGGTCCGCTTTAGCCGACGAAGAGGTAAAAAAAAACTTCTATTTTAAAGCGAATGCTCATGCATATCTGATGACAAATCCTGCTGCCTTGCCGATTACTCGGAATCAGATAGTTTGATGAGGAGCGGTGGGAATGATGAAAACGATGCAAATTGTTTTGATCACTTGCATCAAGGTGGCTCTCCATCTTCCTGAATGTTTTCAGCGCGATCACGCTATAAAGAACTACTGAAGAGGACCAGATGATCAAAAGTTCTGATTTGGAGCAAGATACCGCACCTGGAAATCAAGGGGGGATCGGTGGCTGAGTGGTCTAGCGCACACCAGCTCGGAGCACGCGGAGTGAAAGCTCGCGCTGCAGAACCCACGATCCTGGGTTCAATCCCCGGCCCTGCCCGTTTCGATCTGGATGAGCATTGTACCGGTGTGCGGTCGTGTATCACTACTGCGTGGTGCACGTTAAAGACCCCAGGCTAGCGGTCGTACTGCACTGGCTAAATTGCTCATCTGAAGCACCCGACGCCCACTGAGGCAGACTAACTTCCGGCTGTATAAACATACACACAACAATTTGGAAATCAAAGAAATTCTTTTGTCTTATTTTGATGCCAATTGCCTGTTTAAAATGAAGTTTTCCTGTACGTTCCTTGAAGAAAAAAAAAATGAGTAGGCAAGGGGCTAAAAAAATACTAAACCTAGCAGGGAAAAAATAATTTTTTTTTCCTACCTAATTAGGACAGGTATATCTGAAAAATAATGTTTGACAAAAAAAAAATTTTTTTTTGCCCAATATTTTTGCTACAATACGCATTTTTTGATTTGCGGGCAAAACTGAAACTGTACCCTGTGGGATGATGATGATAGCATTTGTACCCACCTAGGCTGTGTTCCAAAATTCACTCGATCCGACTCCGGAGTAAAGGTTTTGTACCGTGGCATTTCAAAACTTGCTTGCGCTTACTTGATGACGTCAGAACCTGCGTTCCAGAAGAGGGTTGATTACTCTAGAGTAATTACTCACGCTACCCCCCTCAATCAGCGAGTAACTTCGGATCAAATCGAGTAAACACGTCACATGATCTGTTCACCGTCTGCTTGTTGTCTGCTTTCTGCGCCCACAGCCACCAAAGCTCGATTGCTCTGTTGTCTTTGGTGGCAAACGCTCGAAATGACAGAGAATCAGGTGCAGCCATTTATGTGTGGTTATTGTGATTTGCTGTTTTCAACGTACAAATCGACTGTGCCCCACATCCAGACCGTGCACCTTCCTCAGGAAGGTATACTTCTCATTATTATTAAAATGCGAATGTAAACAGGAGTTTCTTCTCATCATCGTCCTCGGCGTTTGAGGGAACTCGTATTCTTACGTTCAAGGTTGAAAATCTTCGAACGCAGTAGATGATGTGGAAGTATTTTTTAATTTTTTCGTAGAGTCTGTGTAATGAGAAGAAAACACTTGTAGCTGTGAAGGCTTCGAGGATTTTATGTAAATGACCAGTCAACAAACCTCACCCCGTCTCCCTCCCCAAGAAATATAGCAGTGTGGAAATTCTCTTTGTGATTTTGTAATCACATTCACGTCAAAGCGATCGTAAGTTACATATACAGTCAAACCTTGATGTAACAAACTTCGATGTAACGAAACCCCCGATGTAACGAAATACATACCTTTTTCTAACCGTAAGTGTATGCACGCCATGTATTTTTGACCCCCATGTAACGAAGTCCCATTTGCCGAAGTTTTGATGTTACTAAATTTCGTGGACTATTTGTCACAAACCTTTGGGTCCCAAAGGAGATTTTGGGAAGCACACGTGCTGAAATGGACCCCCGATAAAGTGCAAAGGGTGAAACGGGCTGAATCTGGCGAGTGGGGTGTACAGAACGGCTACTAGAGGACACTAGAGCCGCGCCGTTTCGTTCATCAGCTTCGTTCATGCTGCGTAGTTCGTTACGAGGCCTAACTAAAAGCATGCGTTTCTCATTGTCCTGGGCGATGGAGCCTTGAAGGCGATGGAGCTGCCCCTAACAACGTTGACCTCGACGACTTTCTATATGCCGACTCTGCTGTCATTGCGACGGAGGAGGTGAACGACGAGGCGATAGCTAGCGATGTTTGTGGGAACTCTCAAGACGGGGACGACATCGAGCCTGATGAGCAAGACATCTGCTATGTGCCTAGTAACTAGGGATGCTGCAAACCACCCTAGGTTCGAATTCGAAAGGTTTCGATATTTTCGAGCCGAACTGATGTTCGAATTCGAAATGTTTCTATATTTTCGGCTGTACGGAGGTTCGAATTCGAAAAATTCGCAACTTTCAAAAATCATGGAATGCGAATTTGAAAAGTTCGAAGCTTTCACGGTTTCTTAAAGTTCGGGTTTGATTATTTTGAATATCTTTTTACTTGAAGTTTGAGAAATTAAAAGATTTCAAACTTTCCTAAAGGCGCGTTCACACTCTTGCAACCGAGTACGACCGAGAAAGACTTCTTGGGACCGGATGCGCTGAGCGGAGCTGGTCCTAAGAGATCGCAAGAGGCTTAAAAACCGGTTTGGTCTCTCTCGGTCGTACTCGGTTGCAAGAGTGTGAACGGACCTTAACTTGAAAATTCAAGAGATTCGAATGTTTCGAATTTTTTTTTTTTTGGATCTGAAATTCAAACGTTTTGAATTCTTATAGACATGAAGTTCGATAAATTCGAAGACATCAAATTTCTTTCTACATAAAGTTCGAAAAGTTTGAAAGTTTCGATTCTCTTTTAGGGCTAAATTAGAAAAAAAAAAAATACTTCGAAGGTTTCGAATTTTTTCAAGTGCACAAAGTTCGAAGTCCGGTTTTCATGTTCCGCCACAGTTTCAGTTTCAAATAACGTTTCACGCCTCACTGTTTTTCACGAAATCAGGTTTAGAAAAGTTCGGGTGTGATATTTAGACTGCGCGAAGTTGGTCAGGCAATTAAATGAGACGATGAGTGTCCCGGATGTGCTGGAATATTTGCCGGTGCAGAGTGACGTGTGACCATAGATCAGTAATTGTGACCGCCAGCCCGGGCGGGGTCATTAACGTGCATCACGAAGTAGTGATCACACGAACACACTGTTTAACGATACTCATCCAGTTCGAAACGACCAGGGGCACGCAGGTGGTTGAGGCTCAGAAAAACCTTGAAGCGATCTGGCAAACTACCTCCCTACCCCCTTGCACGCTGGTAGTAATCCTATCGAACGCCGCCTGAGTGGTGCTGGCATATAGTAAATTTAGTTTGTACATGATGCAAAATCCTGAGACTGGGAATGAAATTGGAAAAAAAAAGTGTAAGAGGACAGAAAAAAGGGGGCAAGACAACGCCTCAAACTCAACTCTGGGAATGAAATTTGAAAGAAAAAGTATAAGAAGACAGAAAAAATTACCCCATCTCTGCGTGGTGAATGATGTTGATTGGGGCGAAGCTCGGGTGGTGCTGATGATTCTGATTTTGGTCATAGGTAGTGCTGATGATGCCGTTTTCATTCATGTCAGTAGGAGAATGTGTGGTTTTCTTTTTTTTCTTTTTTAAAGAAGACAGACGGGATGGCATCTCAGAACCCCCTACTCTTTTTTTTCTTCTTTTTCTTGATACTGATTTTGGTCATAGGTAGTGCTGATGGTGCCATTTTCAATCATGTCAGTAGGAGTACTGTGTTCTAGAGAGTTGTAGTGGCAAGAGCGGCGGCCACCGCGTGAAGATTTTGCGCGTAGACGACACCGTAGCGCTGCTGTTCTGAGCCCTAGGAACTGTGGCAAGACACTTGAATAAAGAAGAACGAAGCGCTGGCAACACACGCGCTTCATGTCTAGAGCCCAGCGTACATGGCCTCGTCTCATCCTTTGTAGATATTGCTACAGGAATGTGTCCCCGTAAGCCTCGTCGTCGGTGCTGCTCAACGTGTACTACTGTGGTTCGACTGGAGTTTTTCGCGACGCAGAAAAAGCGCTAATGTGAAAAAAATGTAGGTTTTTCTTTGCACTAATGCCTCTAGAGGTTTTTCTTTGCACTAATGCCTCTACTTTTATTATTCGCATGTTTTTGATGGAGATCATTTGATTAATATCGACCCCCCCCCCCCTCTTCCCAGTACTGACAGGTCGTTCAGCAACGCTATCACTTCGGCTGCACGCTTAATAGCTGCGAAATAAACCACGCGATACTGATATAACGAGAAAAAATAGACAAATAAATCTCAATAAATCTCTCTTTTTTAATGGTGAGAGGAACAATAAACTGATGTATTGTTTTTTGTCATTGTGTTGCTGATGCGGGGACCAGCGTTGTGTAAGGTGCAAGGCGGAGCGCGTTTGGGAACGGTCAAGGTGCCACTGCAACTGGCGAACATACAAATTTTTTTTTTGTGTTAGACAGTCTATGAAGAAAAAAATACCCCGATTGGGAGTACATGAAGCATTAAAATACGATGTGAACACAAACTTCAACAACACCTAATATGAAAAAAAAAATTATTTTCAACTCGCTGCTTTATGACTTCTCAAAAGTGGTAATACACTTCATCGACATACACAGCAAGCACATGACAGATATCCAGCAACATAGTACGCAAAAAACTACAAAATAATCATAATATATTGCGGCATAGGATCCTAACCTCTTCGCCATTGACGATGTGCACATAGTCCCGAAGGATAAGGCGCGGTTCAAAATGTCTCTCGCACACCGCTGATGTCTCGGCGAGGCGTTTATCTTCTCGATTAAGATTTTTTTCCCCCTGTAGTCTGCGCGACTCCTCCTTTGGCGCACGAAACAGCGGCGGCTTACGATCGCTGGTGGCTGCCCTTGTTGACCGGGTAGCCCGACTTGCATCTCGGCACAATGCAGTGTGTGCGTCCATCTTTTTCCTTGCATTTATGACCGAGACGGCAACAGAACAGGGAAGACTCCCCACCACTACACCACAAAGAAAAGCGCTACAGCGCTACGTTCGGGAGAAGTGTACCGCCTCAGCTTCGTCGTCTTCTTCGCTCATCGCACATTTGCCATCTGCCACAAATTCTCCTAGGGCACGGAACTCCAGCGCCACTCGCGGCATATGCGTTGACCGTCTTCACGCGGCCCATTGTAAGCGGGCGCCGCTCTTGCCACTACACCCTCTAGAACACTGTAGTAGGAGAATGTGTGGTTTTCTTCTTTTTCTTTTTTTAAGAAGACAGATGGGATGGCATCTCAGAACCCCCTACTCTTTTTTTCTTCTTTTTTGTTGATACTGATTTTGGTCATAGGTAGTGCTGATGGTGCCGTTTTCATTCATGTCAGTTGGAGAATGTGTGGTTTTCTTCTTTTTATTTTTTTAAGAAGACAGATGGGATGGCATTTCAGAACCCCCTACTTTTTTTTCTTCTTTTTCTTTTTTCATAATTTTGTTTCATCTTTTTTTTTTTTTCAATTTTTTTTCTTGCTTTTGCTGCTACACTCACGAGCAGGAGCATCCGGCGGACAGACATACGGACATGGCTAGCCCCTAAGGAGCTTCGCCCCTAAAAAAGGGGACATGACGTCTCAAGCTCAGCTCAGGACGTCTCGAACTCAACTCAGCTGAAAACTCAGCTCAGGGCAATGTCTCCAACTCAACTCAGCGGAGTTTGAGACGCTGTCTTGTCCCCTTTTTTTTCTTTCTTCTTACACTATTTCTTGCGAATTTCATTCCCAGTCTCAGGATTTTGCATCATGATCAACATACACCAGCTCGCCTGCACCTTGACAATTTTTTAGTTTGTAATTGCTTTGGAGGTTAATTTTTCGGGACGGAAGAAACGCCGAGCAAAAAGCACTGAAGCTGACACAACTTGAGGTCGAGGAGCGTTCTACCATACCAGTGGTGTCGAAAGAGGAAAAAGGGGGAGGGGAGGGGGGGGGCTCCAGTCTCTCTTCCCCCCCCCCCCAGGTATTTCGGACTGTTAAAGAAAACAGTACGGGGAAAGAGGGCATGGTCGAGCTTATTTTAATCAGAAATTATTTATGCATATGTATAGCTACTGTCACTCTTCACTGCTAGAAGATCGCGTAGATGGTCATTGTTAGAAACTCATTGTCCAAAGGCACTACTTGTCACATGCTCGGTGGTTCGGAAGTTCAAAGCTGTCTTTTCGACCTAAATATCTGTGCCATTGGTAAAAAATAATAAATAAATAAACATAACAATAAATGCAAAAATAAAAAGCCGGAGAAAAAGAAAAACTATCAAGAACCCGCCGGAAGTGTTGTATTCTTGCATATTCAGAGGCCCAGAACTAAGAAACACGCTTCTCCTACGAAAATGTGCACAGGCTAAAAGAAACACGCCCCAAAAAGATTAAAAAAAAAAAAAAAAGTTTTTGACGTGCTGATTTTGAACATTTTTAGAAATCTTCCCACATGACTTCCCCATGAGTAAATTTATTCTTCAACGTGACAAAAAACAATAAATACATTATTTTGTATACTGCAGATGGTGATGATGTGTACTGTCTGTGGTGTTAATTTAAATGCGATACCTCAAACAATTTAGACGAAAAAAATTACCGAGTTTAGGGCATAATTGCCCTTAGACACATGTTTAGATATTTCTTCGAAACTCGTCTTGAACAACAATAATCATATCTTAAGACGACACTTACATAGGCTATACATAGATCATTCTTAAAAAGTTAAACATCTCTACCATAAATAGTTTCGGCTATAGCGCGCTTCAAATATGGCACAAATGACAATTGCCAAAAACCCGTCGTCCTTACTCGCTCCTTCGGGAATCTATTTCTTTAAAACCAAGCATGCCAGATGATTGAAATAAAACAGCATTGTCTTTCGCAAGGAATACAGCACCGCATGTAAAAATGCGAAGAGAAAAAAAAAACAGAAAAAAACTATGAATGTACCTCACTGCTTGAAACCAAATGAAACCGCCCGCTGGTTTTTCAAAGTTCGTCGAACTTTTGACTTTTCAGGAATCGAAAGTTTGACAATTTTCAAATTCTTTAGATTAATAGGTTCGAAAGTTAGAAAAACTATAGAATTTCTTAGCGTAGGAAGTTCGAAAGTTTGAAATGCTTCGAACGTTTTAGTGCAAGAAGTTAAAAAAAATCATCAAAATTTTTAGTCTATCAAGTTCGAAAGTTTGACAAGCATCGAATTTTGCAGCGTAATAAGTTCGAAATTTCGAAAAGCGTTGAAATTTTTAGTTTAACAAGTTCGAAAATTCGATTTCCGTCAAATTTCTCGATATAGAAAGTAAGAAAATTCGAAATCTTTCGAACCGCTTGATTCGATCATCGAACCTTTGGTTCGAAAAAAGTTTGCGGCATCCCTACCAGTAACCGTGAGGTGGTGGACACAATCAATGTCTTGAGGCGGTTCGAGATCACACAGCAAGACGAAGACACAATGCAGTCCGTCTGGCTATTTGAACGTCATGTGATGCCAATAATAATGCCAAGAGTGGCCCAGAAAAAGGTGACGGACTACTTTTAACCGAAATCGAGGCGTCCTCGGTGTGTTTTGTGCACCTGAGAAACATTTGTGGAAACTTTCTTTAACGTTAGCCTCGAATTTCTATGTAGCGAAATTTCAATGTAATGAAGTAAATTCCGAATTGTACGGACCTTGTTACATCGAGGTTTGTCTGTATCGCATTTGACAAAGCTCTAAGTGCTATACTGCTACACCGTATGGTAGCAATTTTTGCAAAGCGTAATGATGCAAATTGCGATGTGTGGAACTTATGCGTTTAGGGCACCTGGACTACACTCACAGTGATCGCGCTGATTAATAAAAACAAATTTTGGATGTCTAACTGAAAGAAATTAGTACTTTCGAACTCAATATACAGCCCAAAAGGAGCTGGTGGAGCCACCTCAGAAAACACTGCGTCGTCGCTGCCGAAGAAAAACTTCGAAGCAGTTAGTATTATCGTCTCTTCGAGTGCTTTCTCCATGATCAAAAGATATAGTCTGCTATTTTTTGCTATCGCTGCAATGTTTTCTTTTTGCCGTAGCCAGGACAAAGCCAATCTGTGCAGTATCCAGGTGATTATCCAGGCCGTTCCAAAATCGAGTCGCGGATTGTTTCCTCGCAATGTCACATGGCATTACCTGCTGATGTAGAAGACAAGTTTCTTGGGTAAAATTTGGAACATAGTCCTAGTGTGCTCTCGCGAGTTTGCTGGACTTTAGAGTTGCCTCAGAGCGCACTTGATTTGGATACAAATGCTATCATCATCATCATACCACAGAGGTAGCTTTGGTTTTGCCCGCAAGTTGAAAAATTCATATTGCAACACAAATATGCAAAGAAAAATGTTTTTTTTTTCGAGGAGGAGGAGGAATAAGCTTTATTGTTGGAGGCAAGCGCGGTTCGCAAAGAAACTGCTCTTGACGGGTGGCTAGGCGCGCTTGATGGCCGAGAGCCCGTGTACCTCGGCGGCCTCGGCAGCTCGACGAACTACCTTTAATTGGGTGGCCGGGTCCGAGCTGCACAGCGCAGCCTCCCACCGCGCCTCCGAGGGGAAAGGGGAAGGATGGAAGGATAGGCAATCCCATAAAATGTGGGAGAGGGTGGCTCGTTGTTCACAGAAGCTACAGTTAGGAGTATAAAGGGGTGGATAGATGTGGGAGAGGATTAGGGGACATGGGAAGGAGTGTGTTTGTAGCTGTCGCCACATGATGCTCTCTTGGCGGGAGAGGACAGGTGCCGCTGGAGGGTAAATACGGCGGGTTAAACGGAAGTGAGACGTAATGTCGTGAAAAGTCGCTAAACTGTTGCGAGCCGAACGGATCTCGGCGGTCCGGAGCTGTGCCCCCTCCGCCCGGGTGGTGTATCCTCGGGCAGTGGAGTAGGCCAGCTCGTTCCCGCAGAGACCCGAATGTGCCGGCGTCCAGACCAGGCTAACAGCAGATTCCAGCGGTTGTGCTTTGAAGGTCCTCAGGATGGTCTGAGCGGGGGTGGACACGTATCCTTTGGCGTAGTTTAGGATGGCGGTTTTGGAATCGGATATTATTGTGTGGGGGCAGGGCGTGGTGGTGAGGGCTAGTGCTATAGCTGCCTCTTCTGCCTGTTCTGGAGAGGTGGTAAAGATTGATGGCTCCAGCGGTTATCTGCTTCTCGGAGATCACGGCGGACAAAAATTAATTTTGAGACATGCCCGTCCTAACCAGGTAGAAAAAAAAAAAATTTTTGTCCCCCTAGGTTTGGTGTTTATTTAATGCAGCAGATGAAGGTTAACTATAGTAACAATACAAGATTTCTACTTCAAAGTATATTATATTTAAAGGAGCTAAGACATGAAAATGAAACAGATAAGTTATTCTTGAAATATAATGCTCATAGGCTACTTAGTATATACACCAAGTTTTGCTATATTTAGAGCTTTAGTAATTGAAATCAATTTACGAATTTTGATCATTTTCGTCTGGTGACCAGGCAGTACTGCCCAAGTTAGTCACACCATGGTGCCCATAAGCCACGTGTTCATGAACGCTCCCTCATTCTAGGCGCCCTCATGGTTGCCCAAGCTCTCCCCACTGCGGTACAACCTAAATCGCTTACGGAACTCGGCAACCCCAACGCTATTCTCGCACTCGCCCGAGGCCCTTTAACCTTCCACCCTGCATGCGCCTGCGAGATTGTTCCGGAAGACGGCAACCATGGCGAGTTTGTCCCTGACTCGCCGTCGCTGGAGCTGGTTGCCAGTGGGTAGCAGTCAAAATGAACAGCTTCCAAGATCTCCTGATAACAATCACTCTCATCGCTGCTGCGATCAGTGTCAAAGACTGATGATGCGAGTGATGCTGTAGACATAAACGTCACAGACCGCATGCTAGAAAGGCGGAAGGTAAATAAGGAAACTTAAGCTCGAGGCGCCAAGAGAGCCAAGTCTGAGTGCGTGCAAGGGGATGCCGCGCGGTTGGTTGGTTGGCTGGGGACGTCCCCAGCCCACCAGCCACGGCGTCCTTTTCGAATGGGGCGAATCTGAGGGTCCCGCATGTAAATTGATTTTCCTATCGAAACTATCATGCCATTTTCGAAACAAATTGAGCAGGATTATAAGAACATGCAATGGGTCCTACCAGTATTAGTTAGCTCATATTTTATTTTTGGCTTGTCCTGACCCCTTTGAAGGAATGCAAGGTGAAGGGTCAGTTTCCTTTTTTTTTCAAGTTGCAAATGACTAAGTCGGTGACAGGACCCAGTACATGTTTTGCCTCCAGCGTATGCTCATTGCCTTACGCGGGGCTTTGGCTGTGCGTGGGACAAAGTGTTATTGAGGTGCTGGAGGTGAGCACGTGCTAACCTGTGAGCGACTCGAGTTGCTCGTCAGACCTGTGGGAGCAGGTGCGGTGAGCTTGACACGCTGGTCGCAGGGAGGGCTTGGAGGACCCCCTGGACGACATGGGCATGGTGCAACAGCAGCTGGATCAGCTGTCAACGATTGGGCGCTGCGAATATGAGAAGACATGCGCCCTCCTTGTGCAACTCCTGGACCAGTCTGCGCAGGCATACCGCGAGGCCGGCAGCCAGGGTGTGGCTGCGCTCGACCTGGCCGTGCTCGAAGGTGGGTCTCTCCCGACTGCCTGCCAGGTAGCCCCTCCCGGCCTCTGCCTGACCCCTCGGAGGGGACAAAGAAACGCCGCACCTCATTTGGAGGTGGGGGAGAGTCCTCACCACGGAGACCATTGGATGTGTCCCTAGAGTATTGGACATTCATGCTTGTCCCATCATTACCTTCTTCGTGTTGAAGACTCTCCATTTGGTGAGCATTGTGGTGGTTTGCTAAGTGTACTGCACATTCTGCAACACTGCAAATTCTTTGATTGGGAACATTGAGCAGGTTTTCCTCAAACTTTTTGGATATCTTCCATTTCATCCAGCCTTTACGCTAAGGGATCGGCCTTTAGTTCCTTTGGTCATGTTTTTGATTTTCTCAAAAAAGCTGGCGATTTACACCGGTTATAGGCCATATGAAAAATACTTGCCGGCTATCATCGTCATGCCATTAGGAGCCGTCACATGAGGCACACCTGCATTTAACTCGGGTTTTCATGATATTAGGAGAATTTATTTGTGCACTCAATGGGCTGCTGTTTAGTTTCGGTTCAAAGAGGAAAAGAAAGACTGCCACAAATTCAGAAAAAGGAAATGTCAGCAACAAGGTCACAAGACTCATCACTCGAGCGGTGAACTGTGTCATCCTGGTCAGTGAACAATCTTTATCGAGGACATTTTTTCAAGGGTTCGAACTGGGCTTGCAGCAGGTGGTCATATTTTAGTTCTGCGACTCCCACTTTGCCGGGACCATTGACTCTCGGGCAAAACTATCGGTACGGGAACCCTCCGATATGGCGGAAATTTGACAATTGATCATGAGGACACTAAATAGCTAGCGCTCCATTTTGCATATGGTGTCTAGGCCTTCTGCCCTGGAATTTCTTTCTTTTACGGTAGGCCCTTTCAATTAATATTTCTTTACCTTTCTAATTAAACTGTTGGCATAGTATGGCATATGTTTCATTTTGCGCCATTGAACCCAATCGTCGTCACTTTCGTGGTCCCGGCAGTGACGTAGTGAAGTAGTACCTATAGACCTTGTAAACGGTAATGCATATATTAAGGATTTTTTTGCTTAGATCCTCCAAGATAGTGCTTGAACTGGATGAACACTTCACCTGTGGACAGGAATGACTAAAGATATTTGGGAACCCGGGGAACCCCGAATTCCTAGGAAGGCAGTTTGAGAACTCGTGGGATTGACGAACCCCTTTTTGCTCGAAACAATTTTGCCTTCGGGTTTTTCTCGTTCTTTCGCCAGCTGTGAAGTTAATAAATTGTGGCGATTCAATGAGTTGCATCTGGAGCCTCCGATCGCGAGTGTTATAAACTAAGGTTTGGAGTCTTAGACAGAAAGAAAAAAAAAGAGTGTGCTTAGTTTATTTTTTTTAAAACAGATTTTAACCAAAAATGGTCAGTATTTTAATATGGTGCACCTAGCGAGCCTTTGTGCTCTGTTTTAGGCCCAATCTACTTGGTTGCCTGATTGTCAACATTTCGCACGGTGGTTGCGCACACTCCCCGTGACGGCACTGCCCAAAACGCCGCTTTACCTTAATTTGCTTTAACTATTGACGACGAGATGTTTTGATGGTGCCACCTCATGGGCTCCCTCCTATGACGGAGCTGGTAGGATCCGAGCAGACGATGCGGTATGTCAAAGGACTATGTTAGTCCGCATCTGTGCCGATTAAAAACGTTTAATTTATATAAACAAACATCTGACGTTTTTGTGAGTGATCTTTCTAATGAATAACAGTGTCTTAAAGTTGCTTTTTATATTAATAAAAACTTTCTAATGTTTGAAAACGATTCTGGAGCTTTACATTACAGCTTGTATAATATAAAATATTGCAGAAAGAAAAGAAGGTAAACTTTCTCATGTATATACATATTCATAGAAAAATATGAAAATTTATTTTCTATATAGAAATCGGACTTGTGAGGTCGAGTATGAATCTCCAGCACTAAACTTTCCCAAGATCGGTGGCCTGCAGTGCCATTGGGGTGGCATCTGTCCCCACTTTGATTGCACAAACGTGTGATTTTGCTTGCAAAGAAAGATTAAAGAGGCTTGAAATGCGAGGGTTATGAACGGCATTTGTTTGCTTTAGAAGCACTACTTTAAAGGGCAACTCCAGTTCATTATCAATATTAAGAAAACAATGCAATTCTCTTTAGCGTCGCCTAAAAGAAACCACATGCCAGATATTTCTATCAAAGTCTGTCTAAAAGTTGATGAAACTGTCCAACAAAATTTGTCAGCTCGAAATTCCCAAAATTTGCTAATCCTAGCGGACGAAATGCGGCGTAGCCAACAGTGCAGTCAATACCACCACACCAACAGCGCACTCATTGTTGACCACGTAATTCGTGGAATCCTCATGCACTTGTGCTCCTGTACGAGCATGTGTCATCACTGGCAGCGTCCGTCACGTGCGAGGGGGACATATTTACATGTGGTTTATTGAACTTCACTTTCTACTAATGTTTTAAAATTAAGGCCATGTGAACAACTTCCCTTTTTCTGCGCTAAAACACAAGCTGCGACCGTGGTAGTGCAGGCATTGTTGGGTGTAGCCAACTGCCGATTGTAGCAGACAACACATTTGTCCTTGCGCCACGCTGCGACCGGCCGCCCGGTTCGTCACATCACGATTTGTACCACATGGTTATAGCATTTAGGTGACGATACGACAGCAGTGTTGCCCGCCATAGGCAAGGTTTTAGTTTCGGTTAGTGGTAAGCTTTCAATAAGGATTGCACAAAAAATATTAACCTTTTTTTGGAAAGAAATGACGTAAAGCCGTTTACTACTACCTCGAAGCGTAATATAATCAACCATTAAAGGGGCACTGACAAGTCAAATTCTTTTTTTTTTTTTTTCATTATCCGAAATGATTGAAAACAATGTCTGGACATTACCCTAGAAATTCGGAACTTGGGAACTCAGTATTTATGAAGCAAAAAAACACTTTCCGAAAGTCGAATTTGAAGTTCCTGCACGATCTGCGCCACAGTGACCACAAAGATACAGTCGCCCTGCAACTCGAGTTTCTCCCGCGCCTCCGTCTCGACCCGAAATGCCGTGTTCGCTCGTATCTTGCGATGAACCGCTCTCCTCCATGTGCCGCCTATCGCAGCGAGCAGACGGCGCTTCACTTTCGAGTTCGAAGTTGTTTTAGGGCCCTTTCAGTGATCTCCAATTCTTTGAACGGTGCGAGGTCGAAGAGAACGTGCAGTGAACTTTTGTGAGCAACGTGAGGGGCCACGTCGCACCAGTTCTGCCTGAAACGCTGCCCGGCGGAGTCGCAACCAAAATTACGGTACACAGACACCAAACGCATTTGTCGTGACCGTTTGACAATTTTCTTTTTCGAGTCCGAGAAGTCGTTGGGCACCTACAAAAGAGAACTTCGTCGTCTTTTGTAGGATAAAAAGCCAGGAGGAGACGCCACTCCAGACTCTGATTTTCGGTCTTTTAAGAAGTGTGTTCGCAATTACGTTAAAAAACATGTTTTACGAATACTGTTAAATATGATAGAAATGTTGCTTACAAAGGTTCTAAATTTCATAATTTTTGACGTCTCAAATAAAAAGAAGCGAGGAGGTCTGAAGAGAGAGAAAAGCGCCAAATATAAGAGCACGCGCGCATGGGGAAATGTTTTTTGCGTGTCTATGACTACATCATTTTAGACAACAAACAAAATATGACCTTTGGGGTGTCAGTGCCCCTTTAACTCAGATTGCTTGGAATTGACCGGAGTTGCCCGTTAAGTATTGTTTGGGAAGGACGTGATAAAAGAAAATGAATGAAAACTTTTGGCAGCTAAAGGTTCCGTCAGCCAACGTGCTATATAAAACTGTAAATTCCCCGCTACAGGGTTGTGTTCATAGACGAGTGGTTAGTTGCGCCGTGTTTGGTTTTGTTTCAACATAGTTTTCTTTTTTTTTTTTTTTGAGTTGTGGTTTGATTGAGTAAATACGCCATTGTATCATCAGCATTCCTTTTGCAAATGGGTAACACAGCAACTGACGACAAAACCAATGGAGTGGCTGATGTGATTGCATTTATAGGGTGGTCCAAGTCACCAGGCTCGATCTAAAATGGACCGTAAGAATCAATGCCTGTACGCAGCAACCTAAACTTTTCGTCAAAGGTGTATTTCACAGGTCAGTTTTTTCTTGTAAAATTACAAAGCGTAGTTCTCTTTCTGTAAAAAATAGGGCCAAGAAACTTGCCAGGGTCTACGGCGGGCAGCGATGCAGACGACAGGGGTTCAGTAGCGGTGTGTGTTTGGCGTTCGTATTGATAGATGGCGTCGGGAGCAGCGTCCGAAGGTGTAGTTGACCAGCGAAAGAAAGCGGACAACACGCAGACGAAATCCGTTGGCACCAAAAGCGCCTCCGTTATGCAGACGCGTTTTTTTACTTTCAGTTTTGTTTTTATTGTTCGCATTTATTTTTTAACAGAAGGTACATTTCAAAAAGATTATGCTCATTTTAATAAACCACGGTGGTCGCGATAAGGGGCTAGCACCATCTATCAGTACGAATGCCAAACACACCCCGCTAATGAACCCCTGTCGTCTGCGTCGCTGCCCGCCGTAGACCCTGGCAAGTTTCTTGGCCTTATTTTTTACAGAAAAAGAACTACGCTTTGTAATTTTACAAGAAAAAAAAAGACCTGTGAAATACACCTTTGACGAAAAGTTTAGATTGACCTGCAGGCGTCGATTTTTACGGTTCATTTTAGATGGAGCCTGGTGACTTGGACCACCCTATATGTCCTTAGGCCTAGCCAGATGCAAAGGGGTCAAAATAGAGCATAAAAAATTTGTTTGTGGGCACTGTGGTGTTTAATTTTACTGTAATGGTCTATATTGGGGGTCAACTTTGTGTGGCAGTGCAGTCCCAGGTATGGGAGCACATGTGCCTGTGCTCTTCGAGTGCCAATTAAAGCTGTGCACGTGCACTCCTCTCTTCGGAAATGCTACAGGACAAAAAGTTGTAAAGGTAACGCATGAACCGATATTGAGTTATTCCAAGTAAATCAAGGTTTTTTTGTTCTTTTTCTTATAGTGCGAACATCCCCTGCAATACCTTTACATGATACTTTCAAAATACATGGTTGTACTTCATTTCACTCATATTTCAAGCCTTTTTAACCTCTCTGCGAGCGGAATCACACTTCTGTGATCGAAGCAAAGACTAATTTGTGGCAGCCACCCTGCCATGGATGGAATATATAGGAGATAAGATACTGGTTGCCTAAAACTCGTTTTAATTTCAAAGATTTTCAAATGCATCTTTCATGATTTGGTGAACTTTCAGTCTTGTTCTGCGTTACAATTTGTCAAAAAAGCTTGCATAAACTTTGGAGGCCTACATGCTACCTGAATGCCCACACTCCCCGAACCGCCTCAATAACGCAAAACAAAGGCGAAAGATGGCACTAGCATCCAAGGAGGGGTGGCGCCACCAAGTTTGGCGGTTGCTGCAACTCACGTTGCAGCAACCGCTAAACTCTGCAGACTCTGGTCCATCTGAATGAGAAGCTCAATATGGTTATTCCTATAATTCTTTGGGAACACCCGATTCATACACCTTAGTCGCATGAACTATGAAACTGAGATTTGTTCTTTGTTCACCGGGACAAATTGAGCCCGATCATCCTCAAAGTCGGTAATTTTCCACACCTAGGCAATTGCTCTGTAGCGAGTGTCTACTGTAGACCATGGATGCTCTTTTTAGTCTCAAGGAACTCCCCATCTCTCGATTATTAACCGAGGAATCCTTCCAGTCCTGGCATGGATACAATAAACCGGTGCACAAGCTACAGGCCCTCTAAACAATAATTCACATACTAGGGAAGAATTGGCTCATTGTTATGCATCGGTAGGCAACTGGAAACTAGCTTTACATAAGGGCGGAGATGGTGTAGGAAATTGGGGAGCTCTGAAAATACCTGAGGTTACTCCTAGGAACCCAGTTTGAAATCCCATGTTCTAGCCTTTTAGCTTGGCTGAGAGTCCGGAGGGGCTGAAAAGCACCTGCTGAGTTTGACGCATGCACGGCAGGGCAGCTGTCCTGGCTGGTGTACATCATTGGGGCGGCTGTGGGGGGACGAGCGTCCTTCTCCACGGCCGACGACCACGATGCCATGGACGGCGAGCTGGTGTGCAGGTGAGCCGTCTGGTCTGCGGGTGGTTTGGGCCTGCAGCTCTGGGCTTCTTTCAGGGTGCTCCAGCTGATGCAGCTGAGGGACTCTCGCCTGCCCTTGGGCTCCTGCTCGGGCGAGAAGTTAGAGCTGGCTCTGCTGAGCTTTTTTGAGCAATTCCGCAAGATCTATGTAGGAGACCAGGTGCCCAAGACGTCCAAGGTATGCAGTTTGCTTTCTTCTTTATGGGCTGAGATTCTCCCTTCAGCTGCCATTTCCTGAATGAGGCGTTTTTGAGGCAGGCCGGTGATGGAGTGTGCACCTACATTTGAGATGGGTCCACAAAATTATGTGGAGGGATCTGAAGTTTAAGTTCGTCTGAGTACAAGCAAGATAAAACGTCTCACTTTTGTCGGATGACTGCGATTCTGCTCTCGTGTCGTGGAGCAAAACAAGCAATAGTTTACCCAGCTGCAGCCACGGTTTCTGCGGAACGGCATTTTGTGACGTTCGCTTTGGGAACCCTTATTCTCCAACTTGGATATGGTCACGATGGCACACGCTTTGCCATGTCACACGTGAAAGTTGTGAGTACGGAACCCCCGTTGTCTTCCTCCCTCTCTATCTCCTCTTCCTGTTCGCGTAGGTCTCTTTCTCTTTCCTTGGGAAACTGGTGGGCTCAAGGCAGCTTCCCTGCTTGCGTCTGAGCAGTGGAGAGTTCACTCTTGTACTCGAAAGACAAAGGATGTGTGCTGTTGCCCTCAGACGACGGCACACTCCTTATTTGACTTTTCCGCCAACGACGATTCGGGGCCTATGACTTTGGCCGCTTGCTTGGCTATGGGAACCCCTGTTCCAACAAACGTTGATGGATCTGGATCATTGTCTGGTATGGCGTTACTACTTCTGCTTGTTGCAGCCGGCCAACGACCCGATGCAGCAACCGCTTGCCTGGTAGCGTCACCGCGTGGTGGGAGTGTTCTCGCGGTATTGAGTATCCATTGTCTCTGTGCTGTGCCTAACTTAATTCCCGCAATGCTCGAGTAGTTTATCTGTGAGTGAATGAATTGTGAAGTTATTTTCCCACGTCAAAGTTGTTTCCAAAATTGTCACTTGGGCACAAAGTATTCAAAAACTTAGAATTCTTTGAAGACTAAAAGTGTGCTGCAAATTGAATCAAATAGCACACTATTTTCAAGCTATTAAAAGTTCTGAATATTCACACATCTCTATTGTAAGCAAAACCAATATTTTCTACATTCAATAAATCCTAAAAGCTCCTAAAATCATTTTGTGGTCCCTTTAAAGCTTAAAGGGGTGATGCAACGATTTTTGTACTTTGCGCAAATACTGTTTATAACAAATCCCTGACGTTAATGACCTATGAAACATGCGTTTGTTTTTCAGTGCTTCGTTAGCTTGTTCGCTGTAGATGGTTTCTTTTCGGTCTGTTTTCTGTTATTCTGTATACCTTTTACCCTAGAACGTTGTGGTTTTGAAATGTGCCTTCACAGAACATGCGTCCGCGCTGTGCAGGATTACGAAACATGTCAGTCGGCGGTGTTCATAGCGCATATGCAAGTAACGAACTTCACAATAGTAAAACATTCTTTCACAAGCGCTTGTATGAAACAATGAAATTGATTTGAGTTTTGAGTTCACTGTTTCGCCTCTGCAGCCATGCTAAATGCTTACAGCAAAAGCTTCGTTTGACCTTTTTCTGAACTTTTTTCTGCTTGCCCACCGAGACATTGCCCACCCCACTATTTTATATGAATATCAGGTGGCAGGGGGAAGGCGGGTGATGTGTCGGGATATTACGAAATGTCATTGTAAATATTTCAAGAACTGAACGGCGGGGTGTTCTTGTTGCCACTTGGTGAGGAGCCGCCTCTCCGAGGTGAAGTGCCAGCCTCCCCAGGTGGCGGGTTTGAATCTTTGGTGCCCGCAGTCTGATGGAGGCACATTGCAGAGAAGTAAGTGACATTTCGGTTGCAAAGATCCCCAGGTGGTCGAAATTAATCCTCAGTCCTCCGCTTTGGCGTGCCAGATGCCCTTCGTTGGTATGGCACGTGAAACCCCCAAATTTGACTGACACTTGCTAGGGACTTCAAAATTGGAAGTTCCGTGCTCCCATGGATGCGTCACTAGTACTTGCGCTATTGGTAGGTGGTGTAAATTTAGAGCACCATGAAATTCAACCCACTTTGAATTTTAAAGTATGGAATCCTGTATAACTCCCAGAAGTTTGTGCGTCCGCACATACTTCTTGGCACTTGAAAAGGGGGTGCAACGATTTCCAGACTTAGGTCAAAAATTTGTGGAAGTTGCCCTCTGACACTTTTGAAGTAAAGAACAGAAAACCGACTTCGTCTGCATGTCCTAGTTGTGTAAAAAAAAAAAAAAAAAAAAAACATTGGCATTTCTGGCACCCCTTAACCCACTCCGTCTTCAGGGTCACACCTGTTCGTACTCCTAGTAACGTAATTCGGGGTGCCGTGTAGGATCCCGTGTGCTCTCTCGGAGGACGCTTCCTCTCCCTCTCTCTGCTGACATTAGCGGGCGGTATGCTGCAGCTTAGAGCCGACCGAGGTCACGTAAGTTTCTCGCCGTAGTTCCTTCGGCTGCCACTCGCGGCTGCAGGGGGGGGAAAAAGCTAGACTTTTGCTTTGCGATTATGCAGCAGAATCGCATCATTTTTTATGAAGATGTTTTCTCTATCCTCCGGGACATGATAAACTACGTAAAAATGACGAGATGCAAATTCTTTTAATCTTAAAATCGTTGCAACCCCCCCTTTAACATCAGTGTCGCCTGCTACAATGTTACATGATCTGATGTTATGTGACACTTCAACTTGACATCATAAAGTCGCATGATGTTTGATGTCTTCTAAAGAAATTTAAGCGATTGCTCCTTAAATGCTTCATCTCACTCATTATAAAATTTTAGAGATTAAGTTCTCTGCCAATTTTTTACATCCCGTAGAATACCGTGCATCTGCCCATTCCACACTAAGCGCCCATTCCCAAATTTGTACAATCTGAGAAAAAATGCACAGCACATGGATATGTAAAATAGATGACTGGACAAGTGCCCATCCCCCATTTATTAATGTATTAATGACAGATTAAGGGAACACAACAACAACAACACCCGATTAGCAAACTCGGGACTTTTGGGCGTTCGTTGCCGTGACTGTGGGTGCGCCGTGGACTTTAAAAATAACACCATAATCGGAAAGAACCATCATCAGTGAACACGTGAGATAATAGAAGCAGCTAACATCATAAAAAGGAGTGACACCTGTGTTAGTAGTCCATTCATAACGCTTACGGAAAGAGAATTGTTATATCTTGATTCTCGAAGGTAATGTGCGAGAGACATTGCTAATTGTTTTGTACAGAAGAGAACGAAGTGAGATGACAAATTTAATACGGGTAAAAGAAAAAGAAAAGAAGATGAAAATACAATTTGAGTTGGAAGTCAGCGCGACGTGAGTGACTGTTTTTCTGGTGTGAGTGAGTGTGAGGGTGAGGGAGTTTACTTTAGCGCTTCTCCTACAATAACAATAACTCCTAAAATCATTTCTTGGTCCCTTTAAAGCCTAAAGAGGCAATGCAACGATTTTTGTACTTTGGGCAAATACCGCTTAGAACGAATCCCTGACTTTAATGACCTATGAAATGCGTTAGTTTTTCACTGCATGCAAAAGAAGTCTCCGAAAAAATTTAAGAAAAGCGAGCAGCATTTACCCCTTCAACTTGCAGCCAGAACAAGCGGCCACGTGATCTGGAGCCGATTATATGCCGCCAATGTTGATCATAGCCACGCTCTGGGGTTGGCAAGACACAGGATACTCGCTGAGTTCCAGACATTGGAATGGTTGGGCTATTGTCGTCATTGCAGCGACAGGACACGTGCAATGACACGGGCCATAACCCGAATGCTTGTCGAACTATTGATTATCACGATCCCGAATCGAGTACTCACGCAATGCTGAAGTCCAACCTATAAGCTGCATTTAAATATCATCAGTGGGGATGCTATCAAGTTTTGCGAAGGAGAGATTGAAACAAAACGCTCACTTTTATCCTTAAAATTACACCACAGCAAAGGAGTTTCTTAGTCAGTGGCATTGCGTGCGAGAATACTTGGGTCCTACTTGTGGCCAGTAAGCTCGTGTGAAATGAAAAACATTTCAAGCGAATATCGTTGCACCACCCCTTTAACGTCCATCTAGTAACTGAAACAGTGTCGCAGCGGTAGCTGACATTTCGTTGGCTGCTGTTCTGATGTTTTTTTGGCTTCATTAAAGGGACACTATTTTTATTTTTCGCCAGGCATTTTAATCTGGTGTCAGAAGACTACCCAATCAATATTTTGCTACAGCATCACATATTTTTAATCAAGTAAAAAGAATGCAACTGCTGGAAACCGAAACTGGACTGGGGAGGAAGAAGAAGTGTAGAGGAAAGATTTGCCGGAAATCACGTGACTACACGCAACCATTTTTTTTTTTTTTGCTTTTGCGGTTGTGCAAAGTGGACAAGAAACAAGTCAAGCACTTCATGCTTGGCGTTTGCAAGTATTTTAAGCTCTTGCCAATTCTTGTTCGTATGGCAAGCAATGTCTTCAGCCAGGAGGAAGGGCGACGTCTGCGTGCGAATCAGCTTGGTGGTCGGGCGTGTCTTACGAAATAAATTCTAATTGTTTTGATCGGTAAACGATTTCTCTTTCAAAGCTAGACTAATTTGCCGGTAGAGGTCTCATGCCCGCCGACCTCTGAAGTAGAGGTCTCATGTCCGCCGTCCGCCGCCATTTTTTAGTCCATGTTCAGCTGTCCAGCCCGCAACTCCCACGATACGACACCATGTTGAGAATTACGCAGAGAACGCACAGGGTGCTTCTGGTTATTTATGCAATGTTTTCTTTGTTTTTTCAATCAACGTATTTAGTGTTTTTTAGAGGCCACAAGAAATGAGTATTTTCATCAATGTATTGGGTGTTTTTTAGAAGCCACAAAAAATGAGTATCATATTTTTTCTATTTTTAATATTGAATGTATGCCGTCGATGACCCCTGACTTTGATTATATTTGGTGTGTGTATTTAAACCATAGAAAATGGCACGTGACCACGGAGAAGGGAGTGAGTGCTACTCAAACCAGCCAGCTCTCGATTGGCGGCTTTCGGGTGGAAGGAAGACAAATTTCGAGCCGCAGATTGTGTTCTGGGTGGTTGGGCTTTCATATCTCATGTACAACTAAAAACTGTGGCAAGCATAAATGCCCTGTCGGTGTTCCTTTAAGAATTCCTTTTTGGGAAATTTTAGACTACATACTTGAAGACCCTTAATGTTTGAGTCCCTGATATTCTTAAACATTGCAAATTTGCAGATTTTAAGGGCAAGGAAATATCTTTATTGTCTAGCAAGGCGAATTACATTCTGCCCGTTTCAGGAATAATTGGGGCCACGGGAATTACGGTGTGTGGGTTTGTTTAAAAAATCTGCGTGCAGCAATATTTCTTAGATTGGCATTATTAACATAACATTCGGAAGTTGGGGAATTTTATTATTTTGTGAATATGCACCGAGTAGACTGACTTGTGTTGGCACAGCAGCGAGGAATGGAATTTCTCGATTTTTGTGTGTGCAGGTCTATCGGCGATTATCTGAAGTCCTGGGCCTCTCGGATGATTCAATGGTACTGAGCATTTTTGTGCGCAAGATAATCACCAACCTCAGGTACTGGAGCTGCAGTGAGGCAATTGTGAGCAAGACCCTGCAGCTGCTGAGTGACCTCAGTGTGGGCTACTCATCCGTCCGTAAATTGGTCAAGCTGGAAGAAGTGCAGTTTATGCTCTCAAACCACACGGCAAGTTTTTTTCACCCTGTCCTTTGGCTCACATTTCGCTAACTTGCTTCGCTTTTTGTTTTGTCATTGCAGAGTGAGCATTTTCCCTTTTTGGGTCATGGCACTGGCGGTAGGAGCCCTCGTGCAGCTACGACAACTGGTACAGGTCCTACTGGTACGTTACCTTTCTGGGCTGTGTGCAACTTCATTCTTTGTTTTTTTGGCCGAGCTGCAAGTTCTAAAAGTCTGGCTTAGTTTTGCCACCAATCGACTGGCTCTTAATTCCATACATGTTTTCATTGTTATGTTAAAGGTGGGAAAGCGTATGATTGATATTAGTATTTAGTTGGTATTTAGATGGTTATAGTTCTCAAGGTGTCAAAGAAACATAAACTATGGCTTGTGGTGCTTATAAGCTTGTTCGTAAATTGGCAATTCAAGCATCTGCTTACGCTTCTAGCTCTACAGCATTGTCTGTGTTTCTCTGTGCAGCTACACATTGGGAACAATAACCTTCTATTTACCTTTTTAAAAATCGATTTGGCAATGCTAGGGTGTGTATCCAACTAATTTGGACTCTTTCCTTTCTTTTTTTTTTTTTGTTGTCATGAGCTTTCATGCGAGGGTGCAGCATTTGGTTATCCTGAATCGATAAAGCGAAAACGTTGCCGGCATCAGTTGAATATCCTTCGATAGGAACGCTGTTGAATTGACAAACTGAGGTGCCTGTTTAATAAAAGCTCAGCTTGCCACGAAGCAGTGGGTGGCAGAAAAAGGCAGCCAGTGAAGGCAGGCGGCGTGGGTGCAGGCTCCAGCCGGGGCATGGACATGCGGTGCCGGTCGACCTTCTACACGTCCCTGGGAAGGCTCCTCATGGTGGACCTCGGAGAAGACGAAGAGCGCTTTGCCCAGTTCATGCGCCCCCTCACCGTGGCCTTCGAGGCGATTGGCAGCACCTTGGCAAACGCCGACTCGCCCCTCTTTAACGCGGACGAAGCCAAGGTGAGACACCCCTTCCAAGGGCCCTTTGTGGGACTCTGCATCAACTATTTTGTGCTCCCTTGTCAAAGCTAGCATATTTTCCACGGGGCTGCAGCCCCGCACCGCTGCAAGGTCTCATTGGCTTTGTGTGCCATCTCGTTCGCCCGCTTTTGCGCCGGTAGCTCCCAACGACGTTGGAGCACTGTGGTAGTAACGCTAACCTTGACATGGTACTAGTGCAAAATGGTTGACACCGAGCGCAATGCCCTTTCCTCGGGTAAGATAGTTTCTGGGGGGTACGGGGGTATAGGTTCCTTTTTGGGGGGTTTCTGGCCGATTCACCTGTCGGTTTTCATTTTATTATTGTTGATCTTATGAGTACTTATGCCCAAGCAGTAAATAGCAAGATCCCTGGTGTTGAAAATATGGTGCAATCATTCAGTATAATGCAGCTCGTTAGCAATAATTGATGTCTGGGCCGCGTCCAAAGGTAACAATAATGCATGCTCGAATGCTAAGCACTCTTGCATATGTTCTCTTTCTAACTTATTGTAAAGGGATAGGCCAGGAGACTGAGAAATCTCTGAAATTATGTGTGGAAATGGGCAGTATTTGAAGGCACCTGTGCTTATAAAAACGGGCATTAGCTGCATGTTTTAGCACTCCTGCCGTGTTTGTATTCAAGTATTGGTTCTTTTTGCTTCATGATGGCTTGATCGTTGCTCACGATGTTAGGTGACATGGTTAGTTTTTTCTCTCTTAATTTTTTTTTCTCGGGAACAAAATTCGGTAGAAAATGAGCAGGTTATAGTCGAACCCGGATATATCTTATTCAAAGGGGACCAGATAAATAATTTTATATATCGATAATTTGAATTACAAAAATATGTTAACTTAAGCTCCAGTTGAAATTTCTGCGCGTCTCTGCTAAAACCGAAAGCCGCGACAAACGGGACCTTACCAAATAGAGCCTCTAAGAGCAGCTGAATGCATTAGAGCTTAGTTGGTGAAGATCACAAATGCCGCCGAGTTCACGTCATGCCATGGTGTTTGCGATCGTTTACGCCTGGCCACGACCTCCACACAGCACCATCAACAATACACAAACATAATTAACAAAAAAAATAAAAAACGGAAAAAGCAAACTGCATTAAAAAAAAAAAAAAAACATTCATAGAATAAAGTTAAGCAAGCAACACAAAAGAAATCTTACTAAATTCAAGCAGCAAAAAAAAAAGAAAGCAGAAAAAGAAAAAGGTAAACAGAGATAAGGCACTAAAGTGTGATTGCTCGACCGTTGTCGACACACTCGACTTGACGATGGCTTTTTTTTATAGCGGAGCGTTTAAAGGCTAGGTTTCTCAGGATCATGTCCACCAGCAAAGATATGATGACACTGAACTCTGGACAGCTACCACCATCGCGACCCCTTCGGTGCTTCCTTTCATGCTTCGTTCGCTATATGGAGTGTCCCCGCCATGGAAGTTTGATACAGAGAAACAACCCTCCTATACTATTACATGCGATTTTCAATGGGATGTTTAGACTGTTTGATATAAACAATAATTCGAAATACCCGGGTGTGATATAACCGAAAAATGAACTCCGAAAACACAGAATCCTAGATATAAGCGAACATTGCTGACTAAGACATTATCTGCGCTACACTGCCCCTTGCTGCGATAACAAATATGATAGGGACACATATACTGAAAATAGCATTTTTTTCAACTTTTATTGATTGCACTGTGAAAGTTTGCCCACTCCTCATTTTCACACGATTTGTGCTAGATTTGAGGTGGGCTATCTCTCAGGATATTTTAGTATACCTCTCATGTTCAGAAATAAGTTGAATGTGATCAACAGTATCTGCTAATGACAATCACACGCTTGTATTTTGAACGGGTGAACGGCTGAAAATGGCAGCCATTTTCGGCAGTCAGGGAAGCACTCATCGGAGAGTTGGATGTGTCACAGGAGGTTGGGCACATTTGTGACGTCAATTCTCTCAGCATGGGAAAGGTCTACGGTGAGGCTGGCGGGGTTGTGAGCTTGGCCACTTCATGGCGTCAATGCCTTGCAACCTAGCCATTGGTGATAGCCGAGGGCTGAAGCAGCTCGACGCCTGCACTGAGCAGATGCGGGAACGGGCTGGGAAAGGGGGGTCTCATTGTGTCTCTGTGGAGGGCTCGCCTATACCAACTATCAGGCTAAGTGATGGTTCAGCAGAGGGCGCCGCTTTGTTGGGACAGGTGACCTAACAATATTCACCAGGTGCACTTTGGTAATCGTTTGATTCGTTTTAAGTGAAGATTTTTATGTCTTGTTCAACAAAACTCCGGTGTCTTTGTGGTGCTGCCACAGCATGGTCGGCACTTAGACAATAAGATAAGCTCTAGAATTTTGTTCCCCTTTAAAGGCACTCTTTTTTTTTTGTTGCAGAAGATGCTTATTGGATTGGCACGGGATCTTCGAGGCCTGGTGTTTGCCTTCAATACCAAGACTAGTTACATGATGCTTTTTGAATGGATGTATCCTTTTTAGAACAGCTGCCATTTGAAAAGGATGAGCTGATCAGTCGAACATGACTGCTTGTCAGCTTGCCTGGGAATCTAAACCAAGTTCAAGTTTAAAGCTATGCTAGACTAACACTTTCAATCCCCACAAATTCCAAATTGTAGTCCCAAGAGATTATATACTATTTAAAACTTGCTCCTGGCAAAGTACCTACACGTGTACTTATTTCACTCGATCTAGATTCTAGAGCTTAGAAGGCATCATTGTGTCTTGAGCAAAAAGTTTTCTTTGTGGGACTCTTCTATAGACCAACACGCTGTTTAAAAACAAGCCCGCGTTTTCCCACACCAGGTGTGGGCACTGCACGTGCGCAGAAACCGAATTTGCGTGAAGTGAAGCGTCTGCGCATGCGCAGTGCCGTCGGCAGAGCGCCACCACTGCTTTGTGACGTCAGGGCCCTGTGTTGGTCCATACTCCGTTCACCACTGCAGCCAAGGCTTCATGTGCGAGCTAGCCTGTGCTCCTTTATTTGAGACATGCATTTCTAACACGAGCACTCGTTCTGCGGAAGAATGCTTCAAAGCAGCGACCTTGAGCTCTCGAGCTTGTGGCATTTGCTACAGTCTCAGCTTAAGAGTGAACGGAGTGTACTGTCCGTTTAAAGGGACGCTGCATGCTTAAAAAACCCTCTTTTTATAGGGGTGTGCGAATATTCGTGTTTCGAATTCGAATCAATGAATGATGGTCTAATATTTCGGTTAGACTTGCAAATTTCTCGTATTAAATTTAAAAAAAAAAAATTCAATACATTGAATATTAGTACTACTGGCAAACATCCGAATTTATTCGGGAACGTTTTCATATGATGAAATAGTCATCAGATGCCTGTGTTGAGTCTAAATCAAGCCCGCATTTAAAAGCCTTGATTAGGGAACCATTTCGACAGAAAGTAGTTGTTTCTTAAGTTCCTCGAACGAAGCAGTCGTGATCTGAACTTCTTGGATGACCTCGACGGAAAAGCGTAAACTACATACGTCGTCACTTTTAATTAAAAGATTTTTCGCCTGCAACCAGCTCTAAACATTTTATAAGTTTATTCATGTTAGTTAAGTTCAAATATGATGAACTATTAGTATTGTGCAGATATTTTTAATAGTAGTTCTGAATAATACAGTTTGCGATATTCACTTCAAGGTGAACTGCAGTATTCTTTTTTTTCGAAATGTTGATCGTGGCAGGTTGGCCCCTTTGAGTATGCTTTTTAGCAAACACGGATGCCCTGCAGAGAAGCAACACCCACAGAAGCGTGCTTCGCAGGGGTTTGCTTCTTCGCACTCCATTGGTGCTCGGTAAGAGGCGCACTAATTGGGGTAACCCACCGCAATCAACACTTGGAAAAAGTATGAATATCGCACTTGTGTGTTCGGGAGAAAAGCGCACATTCAAAGCAGGATGGTGCACACGTGCACCTGGTGTATTTAAAAAGAAACAAGCTTTGTGAATGTTGATATCTATGTTTGAGCAAAATTTTCAAGACTGTGGCTGTTACGCAAGAGTATGTGTTAGGCATAGATGCTCTGACAACCTGCATTCATCATTCGCGATACTTTTTTTTTTCCATTTTAGATGGAAGAAAGAATATTTGTTTAAAGCAAGGTTTGTAAATCCAATCAATTTCGATTAAATATAGCTGGGCTTCTCTACAGGTTTCATTTTACTTCAAATCCGTGGTTTACTTGCCATCCCAAGGCATCAGACTTTCTGAGGTCACAGTCCATAAATATAGTTAGATTGAAATTAGCTTATAAATGGAGAAGTGGAAGCTTGGAAACAAACTTCACGAGGTTCACCTTGGTTTTCGTTTAAGCATGGTTCAACTGTAATGAAAGGCTTGGGAAAACTATTTGATATTCAATTCTCAAATAGTCGGCCAATAGTCGGCTATGGCAACACTCGCTTGGTGGCCAGAAGATCCTAGTATGACTTAACGACTGATCGGAGGTTTTTCGCGTTTTCTCGCGTTTAATGACATCTTCGGGGAAGACAAACATGATATTCAGATTTTTTGGGTAAACATACCCTAGAATTCACCTCTAGTTCATTTTTTTTTTTCAAGAACATCTCAGCTTTCCTTTAAACTGGTACTCAAGTGATTTTTTTGAGCTACCCGGACTAACTATAATTTTGGAATCACCGGCCTTTCCCCTTTTGAGTATGCTGTATAGTACTGTGAAATTGAAAATAGTTATTTTGAAATAGGCAAGTGAAACGAAAACCAACATTCAAATATACGTGCGTTTTTCAGTGCCGTGATGTTGGGGGAAGGCCGGCTTGCCGGTCGAGCGGGGCAGTCTAGAAATGAACTATGCTGAGCATTTGCTTCGTGCTGCTGCACGGGTGCTGAAGCGAGCTTCCAAGGCATTAATTTGACACCATCAAACTGCTTTTAATCAGTTGGGAACAGTGTCCATAGAGTGAACCCCCCTGCCTTCCCCTGACGTCACTGTTTCATTCTTGCCACTTTCACTTTAAAAAACACGGTGAGGACCAAAATTGTAAATTCAATAACTTTGCGAAAAAAAATTAATTTTAGTCCAATATTTGGGTTACTATTTCAGCTATGTTTGTTGCTGTGTTTAGCAAATTTTCAGGCAAATCGGGGGCTATAACGAAATAGCCACAAAAAAGAAAAAAGTTTTTTTTTTAATTTTTTTATGGCCCTTTTTTCTTTGGGGGTTTAAATTTGTTATGAATTTAATAATTTACACAAAAAAACACAGAATCTCTAGGAGAAAATTAAACCCCGAAAAAAAACAAAAAACCCCAAATTTCGAGAAACAAAATAAACTCCCAAAACGCAGAATCCTATTTGTAAGCAGTCTCATGTGTGTGAACCAGACTTAATACTTCCCTCTGGTGGCATGCTGTCATACCCGCTTGCCCAAACCACCTTCTTTTTCTTTTTTTTTAAGAGTATAAAAAAAGAGAGGAGAAAGACAATCACATTTTTCCCTGTGACCGGATTGCCCTTGTTTCCTTGCCTGCTGTCCCACAAAGCTGGTGGGGTTTTCGGGATTTTTATTTTTATTTTCTCGTGCGCTTTGCAACCAAAAAATGGCGTTTTTTTTTTTTTTTTTTTTCCGGCATTGTAGATAGTTTGCACTTCACCTTTTTTGTTTTCTTCTAATCTAAAAGGTAATTGCCTTAACATTTTGTTCTCGACGTTTTAGAAAGTGTGCCACGCCATTGCCGAGGTCGAACCCATGCAGAGCTCTAGTCCCTATACTTTATCCGCAGCTCCGTCTGCATTCCATCTTGCGGCGTAAATATTGCATTAACTATTCCTTTTTCGTGGAATATGCATTTTGCGACATGTGGCCTATCCAGGTAGTGATATGTAATTATCACAGTTCCCTGTTTATAGTTTGTGGACTATACATCTCTAAAATTTTAAATTCTGCATGACGTGTGCCATCTACAGGTGCAGACACACGAATGCGTTTTTTCTGATAGTTCAGTATGACGAGGCATGATGAATTTTGTGAATGGCGGAGTAGGTATGCTAATGATTTGTGTATGATACAAACTTTTTGTGAGCTAGTAATGCAGATATTTTTCAAGGTGTGCTGTGTGTGAGAATTTTTTATGTGCAGACTCAGCACCAGGTGCACACTATGCATCGGGTGTGGGCTATAGTCTGGAAACTCTGGTAATACTCTCTGCCTGATTTGTCTCCTTGACGGAGAGAACAGCTACCCAACCTACTTTCCAATCCTGCATCGAGCCCTCGAGCTTTGGTACCATGACCCCTGTGTGAGCACGCCAGTGCTCAAGTTGGTTGCAGAGCTTGTTCAAAACCGATCGCAAAGGCTGCATTTTGATGTCTCTTCGCCAAACGGCATCCTTCTCTTCCGGGAGACTTCCAAGACTATGGTTCTTTATGGTATGTTTGCCCTCAGATTGCTTGTCGCCATCCTCTCACTTTTTTGTCTGCCGTTTCAGGCACATGCATCTTGACGCTTGGCCAAATTCCCAAGGACCAGGTGTACAAGCTCAAGTATCCTTTCTTTTCACGAGTTTGTGTTGCCTTCAGTTGAGCATTGCAGGGCCCCTAATGTTGCGAAGCAGGTTGGGAAAGGCAGCATTGTGAATTGTCAACTAACTTTTTAAAGATTTCTCAAATTATCAAAATGTGCTTAAACTTGATTTGATAAACTAGTCTAGATTTGAGATTTTCACCATATTTGCTTCATTTTGTTTGTGAAATTTAGTTTACTAGTATACCCTGTTGGCAGGATAAGCTCCTCCTGCAAAGCCTTTTACTCTTCGCTTGAGTGAGAGAGAATGCTAGTCGACTTGCCTCTTCTTCAGCGTTTGCTCGCCGTAGTACAGTGCGATCCACTTATAATGATACCACATATAACGATGTATTGCTTATAACGGTCAAGTTCTAGGGTTTCTTTTCTAGAAACTATCAGATTCTAGTCTAGATACAACGATAATCGGTTATAACAATTGAAATTTTGGGTTTTCTCGTTATCGTTATAAGTGAATTGCCCTGCAGAAAGAGTGGATGGCTTTGTGGAAGGTGCTTGTCCTGCAACAGGGTCTAGTGAACATTCATAAATTTGTCAGTCCAATTTCCAAAATTCTAATTTAACCGTGGCCTCTGGCAACATCGGTGCAGTAATATATCTTTCGTGCCTGCTGATGCTGACGCCGATTCCCTCCATTGTAGTGTGGCAGAATGTGTCGCGGCAAAAGGGTGTGCTGTTCTGCCACAGTGCTATACGAGTCTGCCAGGCTTTACCCAGCGTACCATGCTGCATTGAGCTTTTCCTGATTTCCGGTTCAGGCTGAAGGGCATTGCCATCTGCTTCAGCATGCTCAAGAGTGCACTCTGTGGAGGCTACGTCAACCTGGGTAGGCATCTGTCCCCCCACTGACAGTGTATGTCATCCTAACGTTGGGGCCACCCCTTCTTGTTCATTTGGTTGCCAGGTGTTTTTTCGTTGTATGGGGACACTGCACTGGATGACGCCCTGGGAATCTTTGTCAAGCTTCTGCTCTCCATACCTCAGTCTGACTTGCTGGTGAGTGGCATAGCAAGTCTGGCACATTATGTGAATGCATGCTTGTTAAATGGTTACTAGTGGAGCCCTATGCATGCCTGAAATGAAGTCCCGCATGAAACCTAGAGAACATTGGTCGGTGCGCCAGTTTTTGAAGCATATGGCCGGGAGTGATTGCTGTTTTTAGTAGTGGTGACTGATCGTAGCTGTGCATCTACAGAAGTTCTGGTGAGCTTTTTGGAGTCTTGTTGAGAGATTTTACTGCATGGCATCTATTGTGCCTGCTCATGAAGAGAGATGCATGTATTGCTTCTTGGTCCACTCTCTGTCATGCTCTTGACTTCCTTTCAGCATTTGATGCAGTAGGGTGTTTGCACTTGATAGGGCTGTGGGCAGCAGGTGAGCGCCCAGAACTGGGACACCCGCATTAAAGGACATGAGAAGCACCTTGGGAACATGCAGCTCGTACATAACACTAAAAAAAGACCTGTTCTTGAAAGGTACTTTGACGCCTCAAGAGCTCTTTCAGCTCATGAGGAACGGTTTCGGTTCAAGCACTATCACCCTCTGGCGCACAGACAAGCAACTGGGCAATGAAGAACTCTTTCATATCAAAAAAGGAGCTTAAAAGAACCCCTTAAAGGTTTTTCACAAAGAACACTTTTAAGGGGGTGCTTAAAAGAAATTTTAAAAGTGCAAAATATGGATAAGCCGAATAACCCATAAGAGTCTTTTTCCGATCAGATTTTTTTTAAAGTGTAAGGCATTCTGCTGAGAATGCCATCCAGAGATTAGCATTCTTCTCACTTGGTGCATTTTTTCAACAAAAAATAGATTTGAAAAAAAAAAAAAATCTTTTTGCTTGATGGGTAAATTGATGGGTTATGAGGCAAATCATGGTGGCTTTGTACAGTCATGTTTTGTTAATAGTCACTTTTGCCCCAGAAAAATTGTTCATAATAATGAATCAAGGTCAATATCTCAAATAATAGACGAGTGTGGCCACAAAAGCCTTCATGCCATGGTCTCTGGCTGTTTCTGCTTCACACCTGACATAGTCTTGCCTCCTATGTGGCAAGGAAAGTGTCCTGCCTTTTCTTTTTTAGTACGCATGAGTTGTGAATGTTCTTGAGGCTTTTCATCCTTGGCCATCACACATAGAAAGATAGAAGGGCAAGTCACCGATTTGGCTGGAATGCTGCGCGTTAGCTTCTCTCCAGAACTGGAGATTGAAGCTAACGGAAGCACGCTGGGATTCCAATTCCCATGTATTTTGTCGATAAAGACAACGTGGGCGTTATTTTGTTTACATGACACTACTAGAAGCTGTTACATGGCGCGTAAACAGCATGTGGGTAAGAATCATGGCCCGAGCCCGGGGGGAGGGGGGGGGGAGGGGGGGGGAAGCACAAGCCCCCCCGTAGTTTACGCCTCTGGCCCCTGGTACCCAAAAGTTTTTCATAATGTTAAATACAATTCTGTGTCACGTTAAAAAAAAAAAAGAAAAATTATCTGCTTTTGCTTTAGTTTCTTTTAGACGCCACAAATACTTCGAAATGGCGGCCCGTGCTATGGTACCAATACAAGCAACGTTGAACTCGCCAAAAAGGGGTTTAATATTGTCTTTTCCGCTCCATAGCGACCCACTAAAACTTTCTAATATTGAATCCACCTTTGATGCCCTCTTACCTCAGGTGGTTGTTGGGAATGTGTAAATATGAATTTCATACATTTTGCTGGCCGTCATGTTCTGCGAGTTAGGCACACAACAGGGCATTTTAGTAAATCGTTTTCAAAGGCCCACTGCCACTTCAGGCGCGCGCTTCAGAGAATGCATCGAAGTGGCAGCACGAGCTCCCGCTAAATATAGCATGGCCTGAAAACACAGTCCACTAAAGTTCTTCAATAATTTGTGCTCGCTGCTAGAAAAGAGAGACCTTCTACAAGATGCCCGCGCCTGGTACATCGTTTTCTTTTCCATCGATCCCAATTTGAGGCAGGTTTGAGCGTGATAAGCCGTTTTTATTTTTTAATATGGAATGTTTTGTGAAGATGTAAGGTCATCATTACATATTCAAGTCATTACATCTCGCGCGTGTCTTTTGAGCTCCTTGATCAACCAAGAATATCTATGAAACGTTCCTTCAATGGGTGCGGGGATGCATCGCAGCTCCCAAGTATGTGTTTACTTTGCCACGGGCTAAGTCACACAACTTCGACAGCTCAAATTCGGTGACTGCAAGGGCGCAGCCTTGCAGCTCCGTGAAACCCCCACCCAAGGGGCTAGGTTTGGCGACAGCCAAAAAATAAGGCAGATTACGCGATAAGAGCTGAAGATACCTGTAAGTCACAAGGTCGCTGCTGCCGCACCCATTGCCCGTCGCTCAGAATGGGGATTTTTTCGGCTTATCCTCTAAGAAGAAGCCGGCGTGTAAGGGAACCTTTCCCCTCGCCTCGCCGTGCTACAGTACAAGAAAGAAAGAGGGCGAGGAGGACTTTCCACCAGGCGGAAGAATATTTCTGCTGGTCCCCCTTTAAACATCAGCAGATACCGAAACCGAAACTTTGGTTGCGACAAGCAACATTGATTTTGTGTCGTCAGAGTCATGGCTACGTCACGTCGAACCACGTGATCCGAAAGGTCACGTGATCCTTCATGTGACGGCGGGCGAACGTAGAGCTTAGCGCTATAAGTGTCGTCTGCTCCACAGTTTTCTCCAATGTAGTTTGCTACCTCATCCAATGACGTCTGCAACACTGCGGCCCCAGCTTGCGCTTCGGGTTAGAATCTCGACGGAGGTGACCGCACTTTGACGCGGGCTTATTGCTGCGAAGGCGTCGTGTAACCGAGGTCTCGGTTGCACGTCACAAGATCCCCAGGTGGTCCAAATTAATCATCAGGCCTCCGCTTGGGCGTTCGAGATGCCCTTCGTAGGTTCGGCACTTAAAGCTCCAACTTCACATTGATTTTACCGAAAATAGCTGAGTCTTCACGTCTGGTTTCTACAGGCACGATACATATACGCTCGTACACTGGGAAACGCCCGGCACGTAGTGCGACCGACACGGTGGTCGTTTGACCGTGCATGTGTCTCCTGCTTTAGTAGCGTGAATTGTGTACCTTTATGAAGTTGTACGGCAGACTACATGTTTATTGTCAATAGCAAAATAGTCAGCGAAAGTAATGAATGCCGTGAGAAGTAGCAATGAAGAAACGGTTAAAGTGCAGGTGAGCTGGTGTAAGTTATACATGATGATTGAAAACCTGAGACTGTGGTTTGAAAAACGGAAACTCGTGAAGTAGAAAGAAAAAGGGACAGACAACGTCTCAAACTCAGCTAAAAACTTTATTGCCTCTAGGCCTTATATACACCTCCCCCGGACGTCGAACGTCGCCACTACCACAACGGTTGATCACTGAACTACAAACAATACATCGGAATGACAATACACCGAACCGCAAACAATACATAAAAAACAAACAAAAAAACCCGTTATACAAACCGAAACACAAGATCGTCATCACCGCACCTGGACCGATACCCGCAGTCAACAATTATTGAGTATAATGAACGGATGTACGTACAGCAGGAGGGTGTCTGTATGAGCTCGTCGGTCGCGCCGCTTGTGGTCGAGTTTTATCTCAACACCCTAGACAGAGTTGTGGTTGAGAAGATGAGAGAGTTGCCCCCAGATGTAGGTTTTTGTTCGAAGATATGTAGACGATATAATTGTGTGCACTTTTCAAGATAACCTTTCGGATTCTCTACAAAATGTAATAAGTTCAGCGGCCCCTGAGCTGCGTTTCACTGTGGAAAAGCCGGAGGAGAATGTCATTGAATTTTTGGATTTGTGCATTCATGTGGACAGTGGGCTGTGTTGAGAATATGGGAAGCAGGCGCCAAAACCCGTCCTATCGAAGCAGAGTTGTCATTCTAAAATTGTAAAGGCAGGGATAGTGAAGTCTCTGACCCAGAACGCTTTACAAAGGTCACGCATTCATTACATGAAGCAGTCTTTAAAAAAACAATGGGGAAGATTGGAGAGGGCCGGCTATCAAGAATCCTTCATGAAACGGCAGCTTGCTATACAGATCGAAGATAAGCAAGATAAGCGGAGTGTCAAGAACCGACGGGCTGCCATTCTATATTTTCACTCCATTTCACATGACTTGAAGGCATGTGCAGAGAGATTTGAGGTTAACACCGTTTTCACATGTGATTTCAAATTAACTAAACTGACTCCTTTTGAGGCAGGACAAAAAGATTGTAAAAAAATGCATCGTGACAGATCTGTTCCGTGTGTCAGTGGAGTAGTGTATGAAATTCCTTTGGAATGTCAGACTGCAAGGTGCATTAACGATAGGTTGACAGAACATAAACGGAATGTGCGGATTAACGCTTCAAACTCTGAACTAGCGAGGCATCTCCAAGAGTGCATGCATGCATGTACAGAGCACTGGTCAGAGACAGAAATCGTACATAAAGAGCGCGAGGAGATGAGACGTGTTGTGCGAGAAACTGTTCGCTTAAAAACATCGGGAAATTGCATTAGCCAAGCGTCACTGTAAATTGGAAGTGAGTCAAAAAAGTTTCTTTGACTGTAAAGACCTAGTGTGGGGTGAACGTAAAAGGGGAGGGGGCTGCTTCGCTGTGTTGTTTGCATTGTTGGGTTCGGGATCGCAATGGGGGGCATTGTTGGCGACTGTGTGTGGTTCATGGTTCAGTTCAGGGGAAAGGGGGTAAGTTAGAGACAGTCTTTTTGTGTTTCCAAGTGCTGGTGTTACATTGTCTGCTTCGAAAACCTTCCGGGTGCGGTGGTGACCACCTTGTGTTTCTGTTTGTATAATAAGGTTTTTTTGTTTTTTTTTATGTATTGTTTGCGGTTTGGTGTATTGTCATTCTGATGTATTGTTTGTAGTTCAGTGATCAACCGTTGTGGTGGTGTCGACGTTCGACGTCCAGGGGAGGTGTATATAAGGCGTAGAGGAAATAAAGTTTTTAGCTGAGTTTGAGACGTTGTCTGTCCCTTTTTCTTTCTACTTCACAAGTTTCCGTTTTTCAAACCACTGTCGCAAGTTTTCAATCATCATGTGATAAGTATGCTCCAGTGCACATTCATTTGGTTTTACAGCGGAACTGATCTTTTTACGCACGTTTTGCTATTTAGCTGGTAACAGCAAATTAGTTAGTGTCAAGAGCACAAGCAATCGGAACAGATCCTTGTTCTGCGATTTGACTTCCCGGAGTTCCACCGGCACGGGATGTTTCTTCATACATTCAGAGGCGCACTGTCGTGTGAAAACTTATGAAAAACAACTCCCAGGCTGGTCAACTGGTAGTTCAAGCAGGCATCTACACAACATCGTGAGCCTATGGATCTTTCGCCAGGCATCGCAGCCAGGCATCAGAGATGCAGCCCGCGCCCATACCGTAAACAAAACGTTGTTCTCTACAACAGCGGTGCGCAGGGCAGTGCAAACTAGCGCATCCGGGTTACGGTGATCACGTGGGCACCGTTGAGCCAATACCGGGAGGAGAAACTCATGACGTCATTGTTCAATTTCGCTCTGAGAAGTAAAAACAAACAAAAAACGTGAGAATGACATAGACATGACTCTGACGTAATGGCTCAATGTTGGCTGCTTCAACTCGGTGGCATTGACTGCGCTGATGATTGCGCCTTACGTCACACGCTAGAGTGTGCAGATTTCGGCGACTTGGCTCATTTGAAAGTTTGCTGGCCAGTTTATTAAATATATAGACGGAATTAGATCGTAATATCTGACATCTGGTCTTCCTAGATGATACTGAAGAGGGCTGCATAGTTTCCTCAATATGAAAAATGAAGCGGAGTTAAAGGGGAACTCCGCCGATTTTTTGGTAGACTTCAATTTGGCTGGAAATTTGCAGGCCGCATCAATAACCCTTTCTCAACTGATAACCAAAATATTTTCTAAAAATACAAATTTTCCATGAAGTTATTGAATTTTCAAGTAACGCCGGCTGAGAAGGTTCCAGGAGGCGACTCTCTACTGGCAACAATGAAAAATTCCTACTTTTCCCTACCCGCGTACATCACGGGTGGGCAGGCGGACGAGCGACTCGGGCAGCCGCAAAGTGGCTTTCAGGGCGCCAGCGATCGAGATAATTTTTTTTGCAGCTTCAAGGTTGAAAGTTTCTTTGCAGTGGGTAGCAATCTGTGCTCCGTGATAGATTAGAAAATGTGCAGAGAAAAAGCTTCTTTTCTACCCTTGTTTTCGTGGAAGAAAAAAAAAAAAAAAAAGCGTTGCCCCGGCAGCAATTGATGCCAGCCACGTCAAGGTGTTTTTTTGCGAGTTGTGTGCCGAGAGAATTAGTGTCACGTGAAACATTCTCACTTATGCTCGGAATACTTTATAGCCACGTGCTGCAAGTTGAGTATCCTTTTCAAGAGCGGCAAATGCAAACTCAAGCTGGCTGTGACCACTACGACATTCGTCCAAAGAAGCGCGCTAATAATATCTAGAAAAATAGTACACAATCTAGCACTATGGTCGGCATTTTTCACACTCAGATTTGTCATTCACAATTGGTTCAGTGATTTTTTTTTTAAATTTTTTATAAACACTATTTCTGTTTCGGACGTCGAATCTAGCTCGGGCTTCTCTTGGAGTTCCACTCACGCGGCCAATATGTTGAAAACGAGAAGTAAAATGTCTAAACACAGTTCAAGTCTGAATTTAGACATGACTTTCGACATATTGCTATTCCTGTCTGCTATTACAGAGGTTTATGGAGCAGGTGTTGAGCTCCATTAATATACGATAGAGCCTTTGCCTGGTTTGTCAAATGGTTGGCGTGCAATATTCTTTGCAGAAGAAGTGATGGAAACGTCTTTAGTTCATTTTTTGCGGAGAAATTTTGTGTAGGCTGAAAAGTTTTTTTTAAACCATAAAAATATTAATGTCGTTGAGAAGAGGCATGCAAATTTACACCTGTTGGAAACTGCTAAACCTAAACTTGATTTAAAAAAAGAATCATATAGAATTACCACCTTCCCATGTGCTGTCGTGGATGGGTGTTTGAACGCGTTGCATTCTACTCCAAAAGTTAAAAATAAAAAATACGGGTACACATTTTTTTAGGTACTTTTGTAAACTTATTTTGAATTAAAAGTTTTATGATGTCTTTTTGTACCTAACTTATTGTATCTACAAGCAAATATTCTTTATTTGAAAATGAACAGTGTATTTGTGTATTTTATACGCATTCCATTGCACCTTGATGTTTGGCTTGGTGTTTGCAGAGTTCTTTTAATTGTTGTTTTAACACAATCTTTATGACCAGTAACCTGCCATCTGATCTACACGAATGCAGTTCATACCATTCTATACATTTCATTGTTTACAAGAATCAGTCTACATGTGTTAGGTCCCAGCCCAGCACGCACATGTTCGTCGCTTTGGAAGGCGAGCAATGTACGCGCCACACGCACGAACGCTGAAAATGGCATAGACTAGAAGTGCTTTTCAGAAATAGTCTATGGATCTTTTGCTAAATTACTTAACCACCAAGGAGCATATTTATGCCACAAGAGTAGTTACACGTGCTGGTGCCTGCAACAGTAACTTTTTTAAAGAAAATCTAAAACAAATGGCACATTCCTTCAGGTTATACGAGCGTGTGGGGCATCTGTACCCACATTCCGAGTATTTTCCGTGGTGCTTTGGCGATTTGTGAAAACATGTATTGCGTGACTTTTCTTCCTTTCTTTGCCAGCCATCTTATAATAAAATAGAATGGATTTACTAGCGATATCACGAAACTAGCGAGCCGCGGCTTTAGCGTACAAAGTTCCAAAAATGGTTTTATCAAAATTTCAATTGCTCCTTTTTTTTTTTACTTATAGTTTAGCACGTAGGGCAAGGTCATACTTTGTGCAAATATAGATAATTATCAACTTCAAACAGCACGAATGCCCAGGTTTTCTCGCTGTTCAACGCGAGAAAGGTGGGCGCAAGCGTACCTGATGGCCGGCCGCGCGCCTCGCTGCCCACCCGTGACGTCACGCTTGGGGGGCGGGGAAAACTGGGGAGAAACTAGGGAGAACAATGTTTCGGTTTCGGCAACAAACAAAATATCACTTTTTTTAATTAACTAGAGTGAATCTGGGATAACGGGATAGCATTTTGGAATCAGGAAGCCATCCGCATTCAGATTATGCCTTTGGATTAGGTAGCTCGAAAAGTCGGCGGAGTTCCCCTTTAAGCAAAAGGAACGGCACCTAGCCGAAAAACCCTGAACTGGCCGGAACAGATCCTTTCGCGGTTTCCGCTGGTCTCTTGTGGTTTCCGTAATTGCATGTTGTCGATGGTTTGCGTGATGGCCCAGTGACTGTCGTAACTGTAGTATCAGCTTGTTCCCAGGTTGCTCTGCACGCAACCTACGCAGTCGCGGCATCCAGGCATTTCGCTTTTATCAGCATTCATCAGCGCCGTGGAAGGACAGTCAGCAGTCCTTTCATCGCTTCCTCGAAGAAAGCGAAGCCTCTGGAAGCTCGCTTATGCCTACACATCGCTGTGGGTTCGAAACGTGGAGGATAAAGAGTGGGGCAAAGCATTTTGAGTCCAATGGTTGCTTGCTGATGCCCCAGCATTGTGCGTTGCGGTTGCACATGGCATAGCACGACCTGTAGTAGACCGCCATATTCGCCAGATAGTGGCCTCCCCTATATGTCGCTGGAGTCGCGAATATTGAAGGGACAGGTCGGTATATCAAGGTTATAGAAATCTGTTTGTTTGTATCTGCTTGCTCGGGAACTTTAATTTGGAAGAAATCTTGCTATGGAACTTTCATTCGGAGTGTTCCTAGACAGGCATGTCTATTGGAAAGAGCTTGAACCAGTGCTTTGGATGGTGAAGTTTTTGCTTTTTTATTTCTCAGGACTACCCCAAGTTGAGTCAGGCATACTACGTTCTGCTGGAGTGCCTGGCACAGGACCACATGCATTTTCTGAGCAACCTGGAGCCACCAGTGTTCCTCTACATTCTCTCCTCTGTCTCTGAAGGGCTCACAGCTTTGGGTGAGTAGTTCTTCCCTGAATGCTGCTTAAAGGGACACTGACAGGGTATTTATGCTCGCCAAGCTTTTATTTCTACATGATGTATGTGAGTCTAACTACCCAAAACACAATTTGCGGCTCAAAATAAGATTTCTTTCCGCCCGAAAACCGCCGATCGAGAACTGGCCGGTTTGAGTCGCACTCACTCTCTTTTCCGTGGTCACGTGCCATTCTCTACGGTTTGAACACACATTCCAAATATAATCAGTCATGGGTCATCGAAGGCACACATTCAATATAAAAAAAAGAAAAAAATATGATACCCATTTTTTGTGGCTTCTAAGAAGCTGCAAATACGTTATTTGAAAAGAAGAAAAAAAAAAAGTTGCACAGAGAATTGGAAGCATTCTGCATTCTCTGTGTAATTCTCAACATGACGTCGTATTTCGGAAGTCGCGGGGTAGATGGCTGAACAAAGCGGACTAAGCGATGGCGGTGGGCGACGGGGTGGACCTCTACTTAAGAACTGTCGTTCGCGGTCCCAGCGAATCTCTCTGTCTTTGAAAGAAAAATTGTTTATTGATCAAAACAATCGGGATTTATTTTGTACAACACGCCCAACCACCAAACTGATTCGCACAAAGAGGTCGCCGAGTCATCGCCCCTTCTCCTGGCTGAAGACGTTGCTTGTCTTACGGACAAGTATTGGTAAGAGCTTGAAAAACGCACAAATGTCAAGCAGAAAGTGGTTGGCTTTCGAGTTTTTTGTGCGACGTGGGTGTTTTTCGTCTGCTTCGCACAACCAAAAAAACCAAATAAAAAATAAAACGTGGTTGGGTGTAGCCATGTGATTTGCAACAACTCTCTCCTCTTTTATATTTCTTCCTCTCCAGTCCCTCCAGTCCAATTTCGGTTTCGAGCAGTTGCATTTTTTTTTTTTTACTTTATTAAAAATATATGTGACACTGTCAAAAAATTGAATGGGTAGTCTTCTGACAGCGTAATAAATTGCCTGGCAAAAAAAAAAAAAATATATATATATTTTAGGGGGCCCTTTTCCTCTGTTTGCAAAAGAAACTGCCTCCACCCACTTGCGAATGGGCGGAGGCAAACGAGGAGAGGCCACAAACTAAAATGGATGACTATTGAATGGTAGACCCTCAAAGTTTATGGACCCCATACTTTACACCATGGGTTCTCAAACTGGGTTCCTAGGAACCCAGGGGTTACCCAGAGTACCCTTGAGGGTTCTCCAAGCCCAAAAACTTTCTCGACCATCTTTGCCCTTGCGTAATGCTTTTTTAAAAGATTTCTTTGTCTTCCCTTCCTTACACTACTCTGTAATGTCGCCCACTGAGACATAACGATGGAACAATTACTCCCTGGTATGTGAATCATTGTTTAGAGGGCATGTGGGCTTCTGCACTGCTCTATAGAGTGGCTTTAGGTGACCTAATTTTAGCTCCAAATCTTGCTAGGCCATGTTCATGAATATTTTCCCCGTGTCTTTCTATGCTCGGAGCCAGTTTTCTGCGGCTTGCTCAAGTCCTTTTGCATCACGATCGACCGTGCCAGCCACAGTAGTTGGGAACAAAAAATTAAACTCGTTTACAATTCTCTGTGATACGAAATTAGAGCGCAGCTCTTGAGAAGGAGGGCAGTGTATGCCTCTCCTCCCCCTTCATACCCTCCCCTCCTCCTCTCCTCCTCCCCTCCCATTTAGCGGGAAATTTTTGTTAAATTTAGCGGGAAATTTAGCAAAAATTTCCTCGCTAAATTTAATGGGTTAAGTGTCTCTTCTAAATTTAGCGGGGAAATTGACGTCGGGTGACCTGAACGGCAGTTCACTTTCCCCGCTAAATTTAGCGGGGAAACTTTAACTTCCCATAATGCAGTGCATGCGGTTACGGCGACGGCTCTCAACCTGGAACCGGGTGCCTAAGAGCTGCGCTTTAAAAGTGCATCGTCTGGTACTTGATTCTAATGCATTCCAGTTTTTATTCGAACTTGAGCTCGAAACGAGCAGGCGTTTGAGTAGTTGACTTTTTGCTGGCCAAAATGGCCCCAGTAGGTGCCGCCGGACTGACTCGGAAAGGAAAAGCTGAGTAAGCATAGGTTTATGCAACCCCAAATGCGTCCCCGGTCATACTTTTGTTTAGTCGTTGACAGGCACTCGCTGTGCTTGTTCCGTTTCACTGGCACCAAAAACAATGCCAGTAACTGGTCATCTGCATGTAAACAAAAATGGAAAGTGGCAGACTCTGTTCATCCAAATGGCGGAACACTGCTTATCGGAAGTGAAAAGGCATCTGGTGATACCACCCGATTGCATTGGTGCTGAGATTGGGAGGGGCTCCATGGCTGGCATTCAAGGTAAATAAGGCAAATAGGGGTTCCTCGAAATGGAAAAGTTTGAGAAGCTTTGCTTCACACAACCATTAGCCAGTTCCAACGTTTGAGCACGATTGTCTCGGTCATAACTCGATGGCGACATGAGAGTGCCAAGCTGAGAAGTGTGGCGGCCAGAACTGGTGCCGCTGTTGCAGGTGCTTTAGCAATGAAAAGACGCTGTTTCCTTGCAGACACAATGGTGTGCACGGGGTGCTGTGCCACCCTGGACCACATGGTGAGCTTCCTCTTCCGGCGCCTGTCCAAGGGCAGCTCTAAAGGCCCACCAGAGCCCTGCCTTCGTGTCCTGGAGCTACATCCAGAAATCCTGCAGCAGGTAATTGCCCATATCCCTGGACACTGGGAACTGAAAAACAAAACTGAACAAAAACACTGAAAAACAAAACAAAATTTAAACAAGATTTAAAAGTAAATTAAATTAAATTAATTTAAAAATTATTTGATTTACAGTCAGATCTATTTGTTTTAAATAGGATTAATTTGATTTAAATCACTAGCTATAAAATAAGGCTTCTTAATCACTAAATGTATTTTTTTAAACATAACAGATTAATTAATCATTTTGCCCAATCACAAAAAAAATTGGAAGACAGTTTTATTGTAAATTTAAAGTTCAGTTTAGTAAAAACTTTTTATTGAGTAAACCCCGCCATCCGCCACAGTAAAAATAAAGAAAATGGCGTGATTTTTTTTCAGTTAGTGTAAAAGCTTTATTTGCTCTTTCTTTTGTGTTCTCATTTTCTTGCAATAGGACATTACTTTTCTAGTGTCTTATTTACTTGCAGTAGAATGTTATGTAACTGACAAACGAAGTGGATGGTAGAAAGAAAGCTCAATGTTCCGATGTGCTAAGAAGACCGACGCTTTGTGTTCCTGTTCAGCCCGATATGAATCTTTCTTGTTGGATGATTCCTTAATTTAAATACAAAAGAAATGCACAAAAAGAAGCATGAGATGGTAGAGAAACGGTAAATAAAAAGCTACTTTGTGGAAAATTTTTGCAGGAAAGCTTTGATTTAAATTATTGTGGTAAAACTGGTCCGATTTAAATCGTCTTCATTTTTATTTTCTACCCTGGCTGTGGGGCACTGTTCTGTCCAAGACCTCCCACAATGAACAAGCTCTCTGCTTTCTTTGGGTGATCTGGCACAAGGTTGCTAATGTTCATAGAAGCACTGGCACTGGAACAACCTCTTCTGGTGTTCTCAAGCTTAATTTTGGCCCATGACGTGTTACTGCAGTTTACACTTCAGTTCTGCTGTTTCTATTCTAATGGAAGGTTGAACTCATGTTGGGTCGTGTAGGGGCCTTTATTTTTAATTTTTTTTGGGGGGGGGGGGGGGGGGGGGGGTGGGGGTGGATTGGGGAATTTCAGTTTAATTTGGCAAACTTGTTCTTAGAAATCGGAATTAAGTCTAGAGACATCATTGCCTCTGCTTTTTCCGTTCTCTGAAGTTTAGTATGTCCCCTGAAGATGTTCCAATTGTCTGGATTTTTAAATTTACTATTGAGTCCATGAGAATAGTACTGGATATTGTTTTATGATCTAAATATGATCAAATCTGCAAATTATTGGAAGTCAACAATTGTGCTGTCGTTTTCACTCTTTTAACCTGGTCAATGATTATGTTTGGGATGTCAAATAGAGCCTAGGAAGACTATATTTTTACCCTCACAGATTGGCTGGTGTACTTGCAAGGTCTCCTAATTGAGATAGTTCACGAGCCGTGCCTGTCCATTTTGGCGGGCATGCCCGGTTGACTGGGCGGGTTGGGTGGCTGCAGATGCTGTCGACGATCCTGAACATCATCATGTTTGAGGACTGCCGCAACCAGTGGTCCATGTCGAGGCCCCTGCTGGGCCTTATCCTGCTCAACGAGGAATACTTTGGCCAGCTGCGTCAAAGCCTGGTGGGCAGCCAGCCAGTAGACAAGCAAGCCACCATGTCACAGTGGTTCGACTCGCTCATGGACGGTATTGAGCGCAACCTGCTCACCAAGAACAGGGACAGGTGGGTCCCTGTTCTTGCTCTGCTGCTGGTTCTGAGAGGCCTGCTGGGGAGTGGCTCTTCTATATAGGTGGAAAGTGTCGAGAGAAATCTGCTGACACACAAAATTGGTGGGGTGGACGATTTGACGGGAGGTGCAGTGGATTCACAGTTCAAAGATCTTTTTACCTGCATCCATTTACTGAATGGGAGCCCCCTCCCCTTCTTGGCATGCTTGTAATGAGATAGTTGACAAGCTTCGAGGCTGTTAAACGTTTAAGTGCCAGGTTTTCTTTTTCCTAGATGTTGGACGGTAATTTTGGTCTCAGTAACGCTGTGCGTGCTTTGTGAAGGATATTTATTTATAAAAGACTATTTTATGAGAAGAAAGTTGCAGCTGCTTCACGAGTATGAAAGGTGCAGCTGCTTCACGAGAGCGCGCGCTCGGCTGCCACTTTCGTGGCAGGCGTTGCTGGAGAAAGGGTGGGGTGCTGCGGCCGCTTCACGGGAGCACGCGCTCGGCAATCTCGGCAGTAGCGAAATGTGGCCGTCCACGCCAGTACACTGCAGACGAACTAAGGGAGCGGAAGAACGACATTCATGCCTTCGCATTCGCAACTCTTAAGAAGTGCTTAGGTGTCCTCGGAATTTTTTTTCTATGGAATGCCCTGGAAGTTGGTTACCTGGGCACAGTCACTGGCTTTTGCTTTTGTAAAGCAAATTGCCATTCTCCTCGTCTTGTTCAGTGCGTTTTGAATGAGGTATTGTAGCACCATAGTGTGGTGACTCACTTGACCTTCCTTGCTTTGCAGGTTCACCCAAAACTTGTCAGTCTTCCGGAGGGATATCAATGACTCTCTGAAAGGTCCTGCCTCCTTGGATATGATGACATAGCACTGCATCTTGTGAAGCTGCCTCTGTTGCTGCTTCGAATGGTTTGAATGGTGTTTGTTTTAGAGCCAGCTTTTCCGGTTTTTTTTTCCCCCTTTTTAACACAAGCTCCGACCTGTCCAAGCTTCTGTTGCTTTTGGGCTTGAGTGTCTGGCTTGTACATTGAATTGAATGTACTGAGCTTTTTTGCTTCAATAGTTTTGTCTTTGCAAAGGTCCTGAAGGAACTAAATGACATTTTTTTGTGGGAGAGATTTTGGTCATAGATGTATGCTGCTGCTGGCATTGTTTATATGTGACAGTTCCTCTTGATTGTGTACATGATTTTTGTTTTCTTTGGAAAATGAAAGGGGAAATGGAGCACTGGGACTGTAGGTTTCTCATATTGTGTTGAGAGTATTTAAGTATTCGCCTGAAATGAATGTGTATATAAAGGTTGCATGTCGAGGTCGACAAATGCTAGTGAGGTATTTATTTGAATTGACCAGTTATAACCCTCTTAAAGAGGCATTAAATTTGTGTAGTTCGGTTTTTGTTGCAAAAACTTTTCATTCCAAGGAGCATGTGCTGATATTTTTTTACTCAGAAGTGTACATAAAAATAAACTGATGTAAATATTCTTGAGACTAGTCACTTGTGCATTGTGAACAGCGGAGGATCAAGTGAGCATCCTTCAAGAGCTTGTTCTCATTCGGACAAAGCTACCCTTTGATGTTCCAGCCAAATTTATTGTGGCATTAGAAAAAAAAAAAAAAAAACTTTTTTTTTTTTAATTTTTGGCATTAAATATTGCTCTGTATTCATTTTTTTTTTTTTCATTATGTTTTTGCTGTTATATGGTTGCTGCTTCACTGTGTGAAACGAGCCTGAAATATTGGTGCCTGCACATAGAATGCTCAAACTTTCACCGAATGTGCATTGAGGTGATGCATCTTAACTGGTGATATTTTAAGGCATAGTTCCTTTTTTGGGAAAAGTGGCACCAACAAACTTGTCAGGGTAAACGGCCAGACAGGTTCGCAGGCTACCGATTCTTGTGATGCATGGTGCCATCTCCTAATAGACTCATCGAGCAGATGATTGTATGTGTCGTCTGCTCGCTCCACCTATGGCACTACACATTTCAGGCATTGCCAATTTTGTCATCTTCAAACCCATCCATTGTTGACCTTGGCAAGTTTCTTGGTCTCATTTTGCACAGAAAGGGAGCTATGGCTTAAAATTTCAGCAGCTAGGCTTCACCACCTTAATGCACATAATGAAAGTTTGAACTTGCTATGCGCAGGCACTGATTTCTTCAGTTCGTTTTACAGTGCTGGATCCACCGTAGCCACTGTGTGCTGTTTCCAGTACAAGCTGCCACTTTTTAAAAAAGGAATTGTGGATGGAGGGTGTGAAACCTCTTCAAGAACAACGCTGCTGTAAGTAGAAGCTTGTGATGTGGGGAGTTTATTCTTGGCCAGAACCACTGCAACATTTTATTCAAAGATGAAACTTGCTCCTGTGTTATGCAACTTTTTATACATTTAGGCATCTTCTGTTTGCCACGGTTCCTTCGGTATGGCCTGGCATTTGTTTGGTCGCTTTCAAGAAAGTAGCTTAAATATGTAGTGGAAAACGTTTGATGACCTTCTGGTCATTCTGTGTGCCTTTCGAGTAAAAAATCGTGTTACGTCGCGTTCGTTCGTGTTTTGGGGAAGCCTGCAATGTACGGACGTGCTCGCTTCCGATGCGGCTCGAGTAGCGAGGGGGTGTGGAGCGTGGGTTGATGGTGCCGCCAGTGCCGCCGCCACACGGAGGGACGGAGGTGCGCAGCCGAGTTTCAAATTTTGCGCCGTGAGCTGACCCGTATAGCGACCGCCTCGGTGAATCCGGGACGCGGCAACAACTGGTCGGGCTACCACCGTGACCCCCGTGCTCATTCGCCGCCGCGTGCGTTTCTGGGACCCAGAGAACGCCTGAGACGCGCCTTTAGCAGCGCATCCCAAAAGAAACCGCCAGAGGCCGCTATTTCCGTTGTTTCACCACGTTTCATACTTCCGTCTTTGTGCGAGGGACTGTATTGTTGTGTTTAGAGGGGGGAAATAACTGGGGGTAGCCCGTGACTGTGCTAGAATTCCGATCTCTACACTCCTGCAGTTGGGAGTTGTGGGGGAGATAATGGATACAACATTATCGGAAGAGAAAAATGTCCCGACTCAGGTTGGTATCAACATTTGCTGCTTCATTGTGCGCTTGATGACGGTCACGCTGGCGTTAATTGCGGGCATCAGTTTGCGAAGTGTGTGCTCTGAAAGTTCTTCCCGGGTGAGTTGTGAACGGGTGGTCGCAATATTATGATGGGCGAGACGTTGGCGAGCTCGGCATTACCAGCCGTCTAGGCCTAACAGCAATCTGGGATTTAATCGTGCTTGTCGGCATTGGTGGTGTATATGAACAGTCTGTGCTGTGCCATTATTCGTGGTTCGGTTCCCGGGGACCAAAACTTGCCTGTGCTAATTCGTGAACTTCGGCTAACACATTTTGGGCAAAGACGCAAGGTAAACCGGTTTGTTGTCTTTTTTGTGTCTGGCTGTAAAGTGTTATGAAGCCATTAATGCGTTACGAATTATTATGATGTCTGTTGTGTAGTCGTGGAAGCACTTTTTAGTAGTTGTGCAAGAGGCTACAACATTTAATTCGTGCCAAAAAAAAAAAAAAAGAAAAAAAAATTTTTTTTGCTCAGGTAGGTAAGTCAGTCTGTCCTCAAAAAGTTTCCTGTCTACCGCTTGGCATTCGCGACAGAAAAGGCGTTATGTAAGTTCTAGATTTAGTTATGCAACCATATTGCTTGTGACGTGGTTTTTCTGCTTGTCTTTCCATTATTATTGTGCTACTGTGGCGTAAATTTAACGTAAATCGGTGGTCAACCGATGTGACTGAACAGCGGTGGTTAGGCCTAAAGGGATGGGAGCCTCCTTGCTTTGCGATGCGGTTGCTTGGGTTGGGCCTGCAAAGTTCTCGGATCGCACGTAGTCTACAGTCCGGAGCACGAACAGAGCGTCTAACCTGGAGTCTTGTAAACTCAGTTTCCTATTCGTTCTCAACGTACAAAAGAGCTTCTGGCCTGTGTATCCTGTCAGCTGCGGTTCGGTGATCCGGCCTGTTTGTTTTTTCTTTTTCTTTTCGCATATTGTTTGCGTTTTCCGTCATATCTTGCTTTTGCTGAAGGACCGTGCTAGTGCTCTCGATGGCAAACTGAGTTGCATTTGATAGCGGAGTGTTAAAAACATTTGCGCAATTGCGGACAAGCTGCATGGATGTAAGTAAAGAGGGTCGACCACTTTACAACTCGGGTTACCGATCAAAGCATGCGCAGCTAGTGAAGTGGAGTGAACCTCAACATTGATTGAGTTCGAACTTGTTCAACCTATTTGCAGACCCATTTCTGTGAGGCAGCTCCATTATCGGGGCTCATTTTGGAGCAATGCCTGCGCTCTTTACGGCGACTGGACGATGAAATGCGCATGGCTGGTAACTACCTGCGATAATCGATCGGGATTTTCAACCCGCCGTACCTCGGCTAGTTTTTCTCCCGTTAATTTAAATAGCTTTCTTGACTATAGTATGGTGCTAGTACACATTAAAGGTTCTACATCTGAGGCGGTGGTTATTTGCTCAACCGCGCTTGTTGTGTTGGCCTTGGTGCCGACCAGAAAATGGTTTATCTGTCCGAGTACGGACTACAAAGTGGTAAAAAAGTCAACTACTTTTTTCGTGACTGCTATTAAACTTGTTTTCTCTGTTCCCTTAATTACAAGGTAATAGCCTGTCGTCTTTAGCCTGTCGTCTTTTTCAGCAATTTCTTGCATTGTTCGTATGAGTAGTTTTTTTTTGTTTTTTTTGTTACCTACTTGTGTTTGCTGACTGCATTACTTGACACGTTTTTAATGAATTTAGGGATTTATTTCATGGGCGTGTATATATCTGAAACAAACTGCTTACTAAACCACACCATGTCGCTTAAAAAAAATAGCCATGTTTTATGGGTTGGAACATTGAACTGTAACTGAGTGTGGCCATTTTGGAACTTTGTAATAATAATAAAAAAATTTGTGAGCATTGTTGCACACACTGTAACAGCATCAGTAGCTGGTACTGGCTGCTTTATTGAGGAACAGGAAGATTTATTAAAGTAAATACACTTGGAAGGGTTTAGGCATTTCCTGGCTTATGCATACCTCGATTTGCAGCCAGGGGGAATAACTTTGAAGATAATAGCTGTCTACAGCAATTAAGCGGGACTGGTTAGCTGACCTCTTGTAACGGTACACAAAGACGAAACCAGAGTCTGTCCTCCGCCTTCTCCTTCCTTCATCTTTTTTTGCTTCCTTGTTCAGAAACTGACTGACATATCTAATTGGCTTTCAGAGGAGACCTTATAGCTGTGTTAGTATTTAATTTTTATAGGTGGTGGTTGGGTGGGTAGCAGTCATTAATATACTCACATAATCGTTGCTCTGTGATTAATCAGTGATGGCTTAAGTGGCACATGACTGGCACCGCAATCAAACTTCAACAAATGCAAAGTGCCAATTTGTTTTAGAACTCTGTTGTATGTTTCCTGGACAAAAATAAGGAATTGGCTTACCGACGGTGATGCAAAGTGTTAGGGGCCATCATACAATGTTTTTACATGTTGGCTACCAGTGTTCAGAATAAACTCTACATTTAGGAAGTGTGGAACAGGTGTCGGCTGTCATTTGCGAGCTCTAGCTTTTTCACGAAAAAGCACTCCCACATATGGAGGGTCACGTTCGAGATAATGGAAGCTGGGTTATCTTTTGGCAGTTCTGGAGTGGAGGGGTGCTACAATGCGGGTCTGCGGCCACTTCGGTTGCAGTCTTCAGAATGTCCTAGTGAAGTAAATTTGTAAGGTACCATGGAAGAGAAGTCCTCTCGAGTGGACTCTGAGATGACTGTCTTGCTCAATGTCTGGAGTAGCATTGAACACTCATGGATGCATGCTTGTGCTTGCAGGCCACGCAACTATGTGAATCTACGAAGCAGTGTGGTGGTACAGGTGGACACCCAGCTTCCCTGGCTGACCGCGAGCGCTGCCTGGTCACCTTTGACACCTGGCCCGAGGAGGTGCAGACGCAGTTTGTCGAGGCGTTGCTCTCGCGTATGTCGCACTGCCAGCACTCCCGCATCAGCACCTTCCTCAGGCCCATGTTGCAGCGAGACTTCATCTCCTTGCTGCCCAAGAAAGGGTGTGTGGCCTTCCCTCCCAGACGCACGGGGGAGCATTCCATTGTTGGTTCTGCTGTATGCCTGCATGCCGCTAGTTTGTCGAGTTGTCGAATCGATGCAGTTCACTCCGACTTAAGGAATGAAGAATAATGGAGTGGATTCTTTCCGGAATTGTTGACTCTGCTGCTGAATGGGTTAGGGGACACTGACCACATATTTATGCCAGAGCCGTATATGGGGAGAGTTTGGTCAGTCTATGATCTCGCCGCCGTAACGCGCTCCTCCCGAGTGAGCCAATCGGCACGTGGCGCAGAGCGAGAGGCATGAGCGCATGCGCGTGAACTCCCGGCTGCTCCCAGCTGAGTGGGGAGGGCCGCCATCTTCGATCATTCTCCCGGCGGAATGCGTGGGATCGGCATCTAAATCTCGATTATTGCCTTTTATATCGTTGGCTCTGGCAAGAAAATGACATTCTTTTATTCCTCGGTGGGTTAAAACGCTAATAAATGAAGATTTTTCGGCGTATGGCCGCAAACTTTTATTCAGGCGAAAAAGAAGTCGGCCCGTAGCAGACAGCGCGTAGCCTCAACAGTGCTCTTCTCCGACCAGTCGCCGACAGCGTTGCTAAAAAATGGTGGTCGTCTCATCTCTGCTCCCTTCTTTCTCTCTCGCTCCTTCGGCGCTCTCCTTCGTCGCCACACCCACTGGCCAAACTCTCCCAATATACGGCTCTGATTTATGCTTGCTAAGTTTCTTGCACCAACACAATCTACAAAATGCCAATAAGCCAGAAAAAAAAAAAAAAATTGTTGTTTGAAATTTGATTTTTATTCTGCACAGAAATCACCAATCGGGTGTTTGGGGGTGCTCCAACCCTCTTTTCCGTGACCACATGCGCTTACGATGTAGTGCACAAAATATTTTCAAAATTGTAGGCCGTCTGAGGCACATATTCATAATCAGAAGTAATATAATCCGTGAAGCATAATTTCTGTGGGCATGACAAAAATGTGTATTTACAGAAACATTGAGCATGTGGAAGCGGAGAGTTGCTCCCCGTGACTTCCTTGCTCTGTGGCATCTAAGTGCTTGAACCTGGTTTTGTGGTTTTGATTTTACCTTGTTGGTTTTTATCAACATATACTGTAAAACCCTTAATGTTCGCGAGCCCTCAATTTTCGCGAATTTCGCGAATTGAAGAATTCGCGAAATTTAAGGGCGCGCAAAAATTTCGGTCCTTAAGATTTTCAATGCAGGCGTCTGGAATTCGCGAAATTTAGTGGTTGCGATTATGTCATCTGTGACCGATTCGCGAAAAATAGGGGCCGCGAAAATAAAGGGTTTTACAGTATCAGACTGCAGCAAAAAAATGCTTTGGGGAAGAGTGCCTAAATGTCTTTCTCCAAATCATCTATTCTTAATTAAAGATAAAGAACAAAAGTACTACATACACTGCAGATAAGAGCCACATGTGATTCCTTGTGAATTAGGGCATATTTTTCTGCTGTGGTAAAATGGGAGGTCGTTTGGTACGCATCTGGTTCTAACTAGGAGAAACTTTAACCGGAGGATCCTGCGGCAAAGATGGCGTCTGCCGATGCGCGCCGGTTGTCGGGGCAGCGAGCCAGCATTGTAGAGTGCTGCAAGCGACATCAGTTTAGAGGTGTTTTTTTTTATCCTAGCGAAGATTGAAGGTTTTTGGAGGCCTTTGAATTAATAAACAAGTAATAGTTTATTTTTCGTTTGAACACCCAGCACTATGGATGCCCGGCAAACCCTCATCTTGTGATTCTTGAAGAGAATCTCAAGCTTTCCTTTCATCGGGGCTTGCTCCTGATCAGACAAGGGGACTTTTTGTGGTGCCACTGTAGCTAGCGGTGATTGCCAGAAAACCACAAAAGGCACTGCGAATACTCTTCAGCAAACATGAACCACCTTATGTGAAGGAGGCCTTCTAGAGCAGTAGAATGGTCCCGTTTTTGAAGCCCCTACAATATTCCTGGAACTGAACAAACTTGGTGCTACATTTTGCAGAGGATAAATGTTCAAAGTTCCACTACATTTACTCTCAGATATGGGGCCCTGGGCTGTAGTTTCCTTGGCCTTTTCTTAAGGGGGGGCCTAGCCTTAAAATCACAATTGTTTGAAAAAGTCATGTTTTTGAAAAATAGTCTTATCAGCTTGTATAACTCCCGAAGAATGATGTCAAAAAGTTTTATTCCTGTAGATCGAGTATTTACTCCGAAATAAATTATTTCTGATGTACAGGCGGCCAAGCGCGCTTCATAAAAACGCGCGCGGTCACGCCAATTTGCCATTCTCAAAGTGCGCTCGCTCCGCGTTCATTAGGTCTAGCACAGACAGACACCCCTCATTAGAAAAAGTGCTTAACCCTCCTTCTTTTGGTATAGAGCTCCTTGCGAGACGTTGTGCGTACCAAACATGAAACCGCATAGAAAAGAACACCGCACGTTCTCTTATTGAGCACACTGGTGAATAAGGAACTCCGATTCACTTAAACCTGCCACGTGACTCTATGCAGCGTGGAGTGTATATGCCAGTCTCCTGCATCAGTGCCTTGCCTGCATTCATACCACCCCCCGACAAGGAGCCAATTCATTTCGCTTGTTCCACTGGGATGGAGTCCTGGTGCCACTTGATCCGAAGCAAGGCTCTCAAGGAAGCGAGAGAATCACCAGCATCTCGGTCACATAAGCCAGCTTTTCCAAGGAGATAGCGGAGAAGCTAGTGCCCTTGTACAACCGCCTATCACGGAATGATTTTCTTGAAAGATGTTCCCAGATGAAAACCCAGAACGGGAATGATTCTTTCAACGCCTTGCTTTGGAAAAGGTGCCCAAAGGTCGCTTATCTAAGTATTGTCGAGTGTGCTGCGGCTCTTGCACTCTTCAACCTGGGTCCTCTAGGCTTTGAGAAAGTTATTTTGGAGGTGGGCATTGAGCAAGGGAGCCACCAGACATCACAGGCCGTGAAGGTCACTCAGACGAAGGTTGCAAAGGCCCAAGTGAAGGCACCGAGGCATCGCGCAAAAAACAAAAGATAGAAGCTGTGGCCAAAGCACAGAAGGGCAATGCAGAGGGGAGACTGCCGTACGCTCCTGGAGCATTTTAGGTCAAGTGGAAAGTGCCATGGAAAGTGGAACACAATATAGATTTTAAAACGCGTTTTCCTCAGCTTCATGTTTTGACCATTTTTTCATTGCTCAAAAACTATCATTCGATGACTGAAGTACCTTCGTAACTGCTGTGCGGTTTTTCTGGAGTGAAATTTACTGGAGAACTCGACTATGTGCTTACCTTTTCAAGATTGCTATCTCTTTAGCAAGAAAATGTCAACTTTTGTAACAGTAAAAATATGAATGAAATTAATCCCTTTTTCGAAGTTAACTTTAACGCTAAATATGGCGCTTAACATTATTTGAAACCCACTACCGATTAGTCTAGTCACTCATCCTTATATCCAAGGAAACAAATTGTGACATTTTGGTACTGTTTTGTAACGATAGTTTTTTCCCCTAGGCACTACTAGCTGCATAGTATTTTTGAGATATAAGGCTGTAACTTGGCGCGAAACTGACGTTTTTAGCTGAAAGTTGGTGTAGCCTCCCAAGTTTGCATGCATAGTATACCCTGCCAATTTTATTGAAATAGCACTAGTACTTAGAAAGGAGACCCTCTAAGGGAGTGCCTCCCCTTAATCGAGCGGTAGGACGGCTGCCTCTCATTTTTGATAGATGGTGCAAAAAATTAATGTATTTCGGCGTCGCTGGCAAGTTGTCAGTGGAACCCGAATTGCTGGGACAGATCTGGATTGTAACTGACAACTTGGTTGGTGCAACTCTGGAACGTTTGATGTGGAATGCACCAATTGAGGATAGAATATTTTGACGTGACCTCCCTGTGCTGGTTGTAATAGTGATTACTAAAGAAGGTGTTTGACTTTGTTTTGGTTTCATGTATATAATTTTCTTGGGCTAGAGATTCTAGGGGAATAGACCCTTTCCGAAATTCACTCTGGCCACTTTGATCACTATCAATAACTCAGATTCAGTCAATCTGTGGGCGGCACACAATCGGCTTTAAAGCACTTTGGTGTATAGAATTTTCTTGAGGCATCTGAGTGGGTTGGAGCTTTGTTCTGAATGCAGGTTCTTGGTCACCATCGAACTGAAAGTGATCGAGAAAGAACTCTCACTGAACAATTCCTCGCGTGCCGTTGACTTGCGAAATTGACTGTTCCGATACAAGTTCATTTCCGCCATTGATATGGCAAAACCTAAACTGCTTTACAAACCACCAGATGGCACTGAATTTCGGAAAGGGTCTATTGGTTAGTATTAACAATTTTATTTAAAAAAGATGTAAAAATTTGTTATTACTAGGTGAGTTTATGTTCATTAGTACAAGAGAGCAACATTTTGAATGATGACAAAACATAGCATGTCGCTGTTTTAACAGTTGTCACCTGTAAACGTAAGACCCAAGTTGCAAGGCTGCAGCAAAGGTTGCTTGCTCCATGTTAAATCAGCCTTGGAGATATTTGTGATGTCGTTCATAAGCATAAACATCAATTAATTTTTTTGCTCCGATTGGGCTGCAGTGTCTGGGGATCCTCGTGACCTATTGTATTCGCAACTCCAGCAGAGATGACTCCATTTAGCGGCAGAGACGTGAAGGAGAGAAGCAGGGAGCTACTGCCTATCTCTCTGTACAGAAAAAACTGATGTGGCCGGGCGACTGACATGCAAAGCAGATGAAAGGGGATTACATGCACGTGGTTAGAGTTGCCAACAGTATTTTAAAAGAGAGCCCCCTTCAAAATTTTTTTTCTTGACTGAACTGGGTAACAGATTGTCATTGGATACAAAAATGTCATCTTTGGGGCAGTAGCTCCGGTGTAACGATCTGCATTGCTTCTGTTCAACTCAAGAAATGTGTTTTCTGGGAATGGCCCGAGAACTTTAAGCATTTTTTTACTTGTGCCTGAATGTTGGATGAATCGGGCTGCGAAAGTGACCAAGTGATTTGCTCTTTTCAGTCTTGACCATGTGGCAGAGGCCATTTTGTCGTACCTGGACGCTCGCAGCCTATGTGCAGCCGAGGCAGTGTGCAGGTGAGTGTCCGTGTAGTAGTTTCAATGGATTGGTTGTATGAGACAAGTGCTGACCTGTTTGGACAGGCACCGCTCATTGTTAGTTCTTGAAACCCGCACGAGAGCAGGTGCTTGCATAGAGCGACATCGAGCATTCCCAGGAGCCTCCATTGTCCAATGAAGCGGCACGTCGTGCCAGTGGTGCATTCTTTACAGGTGCCTACCTTAGGAAGAACTTGCTAAGAAGGATCGATCTTGACTTGCTTTGTGCTGTTTGTGTGCATTAAATTGGTGATTTTTTTTTCTTTTCACTTGATTGCAATTTGATGTTTTCATTTGGCCGACAGGGAGTGGCGGCGAGTGGTGGCGGAGGGTGGCTTGTGGCGCAAACTGATGGAGCGGCGCGTGTCGACGGACCCTCTGTGGCGTGGCCTGGCCGAGCGCAGGTGCTGGATGCAGTACCTGTTCAAGCCGCCGCCGGGCGAGCCGCATCCGGACCACATGTTCTACAGGCGAGGCTCTTTCTCGAGGCACTACTCAAGGGGCTTGCTCGGGAGCATGGCTTTGCAGTCGTGCCCTCCAAACATTCTGCATGCACCATTCAAAAATATTTTTATTTGTTATCATGTACTACCGTAAAGTTCAGAAAAAACGCCCGACCTCAAGAGATCGCTCATCTCATTTTTCTGGCTAAATAACCGACATAAAAGCTCCGAAACATTGCCCCCAGTCAGGCTAGCTGTCAGGCTAGCTGTCACTGCCCAGTCAGGCTAGCTGTCACTGCCCCTGCCACTTCACGCCATAACAGTACGGTGCACTTGAGAATTCAAGATAGTTGAAGGCGGACGACCAGACTCGAGGTTCTGCGAGGCTTCCCTCCTCTCCACGTCTTCAAGTGAGGGAAGCAAAGGATGAAAAGAAGGGACTAAAAAAGGCTGGCATGGGTCCGTGCGCAATGTTCGGATGGTGGGGTGGTTCATGGTCAAGCAATTGAGCGTCTATTGTGCAAGCACGTGAATGGGGATACAAGCCTGCAAAATGAATGCCCCCTCAATGGACGCATCACAATCTGTGCACTAGAGGATTAGTGAAGGAACGTTTCAGGACCAGGATATGAGAACCGAATTTGTCTCTCACTGCGAGGTGCATCTTCGCCGGGTGCTTCTTTGATGACTGCTTTTTTTATTCTACATGAATTGAGGTTTCTTTTTTTAAATAACTACTGCCAAAATGTTGGAAGCATGGATTGGAATGCATTGGTATGAAAATGTGCGGGGCCACAAGGAAGGAAGAGTGCAGAAGAGTCTTTGTGCGAACTTCAGGGCGAAAGATAAGCTGCCGATAAGCCACAATTCGTACAAGGATACGGTGGGAGAACTTGATTACTCGCAGGTCACTGCATCTAGGAAGCAGGATCTATCTCCTCTTCTCGGGAGGCTGTGGCTTATTTGGCTTGAACATGCAATCACGTGTTTTCATACTCACAACTTTCGAACCATCATTTGCATGGGGCTGCGCATGCACAGAGGATGTTTTCTAAAATCATAAATATTTCGTAAGCTACAAAAATAAAAAAAAAAGAAAAAAAAATGAAGCATTTAAAAATTTAGAATCGCTTACAGTCGTAGTTAGCAACATTGCAAAAAAAAAAAGAAAAAAGAAATTCCCAAAAAAGCCGCCAAAAACCTAATGGAAACATATAAAGAAATAGCAGTGCACGGCACGCTGACTGAAAACCTGCGCTGATGTCAACGGCGTTGTAACTCGCGGACTCGAGACCGCTTGTCATTCATGTTGGGGTTGCTCTTTTTTAGCCTAACCCTTTTTTTTTTCTAATTGTCTAGTTGGAGTCTATGGTTTATCCGCCGTGGGCTTAGTGGAGCTCAGGTGGGGGGACGAGAAAGGGAATGGGGAGGAGCAAACAGGCAACGGTGGAAAGTGTAAGAGGGAGAGGAGGAAGCGATGGAAAAGTGGAAAGCACGAGCTGGTCGTTGGCCTTCAAGTTGTATTTGTGGTCATGGTTCAGGCTCTGTTGTGTGGCATTTGGGTCTATGCCACAGTTAAACACGTTCAAACAAACCCGGATAAAGCGAAATACACTAGTCGCTCGTTATAATGAAATCGCTTTTTTCAAATCGTTTTTATTGAAGTTCAACGTGGTCCTGACCGAAATGCATGCATTTGAACCAGATTATTCTAAGTGTATCGGCTACCGACCACGCTTATTACGAAGGTTGAGGTGTCAAAAGCATGCAATGCAAGCCTTCACAGGGGCATACAGAGACCCTTGCCGATGCACTGACCGGACTGCCGTGCCCACTGCCAACGCGGTCATGATCTTGTCGGAATCAAGTGAAGAAAGTGAAGGAGCATGGCGCCACCACGCCCCGCATCTTGCGTGCCTGCGGCGTATATGTGCGTCGTACGGGGGAGTGTTCACCAAAAGTCTCTTCGATCTGTGAGGTTAAAAAATGTGGCTGGCCCAAGTCCGAAATCGCCAAGGAATTCAATGTTCCGGCATCGACTGTTCAACACTGTCGACCATCTTGCAGAACAAGCAAGACATACTGGACTGCTTCGAGGAGAGTTTCTCATGCAGGAGAAAGCACATCCGTGGCTCAAAGATGAAAAATTGTCAACGCCTTTACACGCAGATTGGATTTTCTCCTGCACACATGCTTGTCGAGCCAATGCATAATTTCCAGAGGGGCAGCTATCTCTACAGGAGTGTGTGCGGACACATTGCTCATTATCCACTGAGGATGACTTCAATTCGTTCGCGCTTGTCTTTGTGGACATTCCTGTTGGTGCTTCCTTTTCCGGATGCTCCAATTGTACGCCTTGTATGCGGCCAAGGCAAACATGAAGTGGTGTCGGAGAGGCACATCAGGAAACACCAATGACTGCAGAGATGCGAAACATCCTACGGCTGCTTCGGACTGAAGTTCAGTACAGCGGAGGTGAGAGTGCTCTTGCCATGCCTGAAGCAGTTTGAGAAGAACTAATTCCCGGATGAAATCATTGAAAAACTCATAAAGGGAAACTCCGCTTCATTTTTGTTTTTGAAAATACATATATACAATCCTCATAGTATCACCAAGGAAGGCCACACGTCAAATATTACGACCTAGTTCTGTCCAAATGTTCCTTAAACAGTCCGGCAAACTTTGAAACGCTCCACTTGCTAAAATTTGCCCACTCTAGCGGGCGAATCAAGGGGCAATCAACAGCGCTGTCGAGGCTATGGTGTTGGTGTCACCAACATTGAGCTAAACATCAACATTTCCCCTTTTCATTAGTTTTTACCTCTTCGTCTTCGTCGTCTCACCGTTGGCGATTACTGTCTCTCAGAGTTTCGTTCACATTCTGTGTGCAGACTGATGCCGCAGTTGTGTAGATGTCGTCGATTGTCATAGGCATCAAAACGGGGTGAAGACTGCGGTGCAGACGACATTTGCGCTTAGCACATGCCCTCCTTTACGGTGGCCCGCCTTGATTCCACCCGTCGTTGCGTAGAGGATCACATGACATCTCATACCACGTGGTAGCCATGATTTTAGCCGCCCGAGGCCAATGTCGCCCGACGGAGCCAAAGTTTTGGTTTTGATTTCTGCTCATGTTTAAGTAACACTGACAGGTCAAAATTTTTTTCTTTTTTTTTATTATTATCCGAAATGATTGAAAAAGATGCCTAGCTTTTACCCACAAAAATTGAAACTTGGGAACTCGGCATTGATGAAGTAAAAAAACAATTTCCGAAAGCCGAATTTGAACTTCCCGCGTGATCCGCGCCACTGCAGTGGCATCAAAGATTGAGTCGCCCTGCAACTCGAGTTTCTCTCGCGCCTCTGAACTGTCCCGGCTCGAAATGTCGTGTTGGCGTGCGTCCCGCTATCAACCGCTTTCCTCCGTGTTTGCCGCCTATCCCTGTGAGCAGACGACGCTTCACATTAGGGTTTGAAGATCTTTTAGGGCTCTTTCAGCGATCTAATTCTAAAAAGGTGTGTGGTCTGAGAGAACGCACAGTGGACTTTGGTGAGCGACATGAGGGGCCACGTTTTGCCGGTTCTGCGTGAAAGGCTGCCCCGGTGGAGTCAGAACCGAAACTACGGTACATAGACATCAAACCCAGTATTTTTGACCGTTTGATGATTTCCTTTTCGAAGTCGGAGAGGTCGTCGGGCGCCTAAAAAAAGAGAACCTAGTCCGATTTTCGGACTTGCCAATCATCCTCACTGCTACATGCGTCGAGCGGTGCCATGTTTTCCGAGGGAGGATCAAATGCCAGGAGGCGACATCACTCCGGACTCTGATTTTCAATATTTTAAAAGGAAGGGCCGTAGTGCGTTTGCAATCGCATTAAAAAACATTATTTACGAATGCCATTATTAAGTAGTATAGAAATGTCGCTTACAAAGCTTTTAAATTTCATAATCGATTACGTCGTAAATAAAAAGAAGTGAGGAGGTGAGAAGCGGGAGGAGAAAAACAGCAAAAATAAAAAGGGGTGTGCGTGCGTGATGATATTGGTTTTTGCATTGTGGTATTTTTTTGCGTGTCTATGACTACAACTTGCATTGTTTTAGACAACAAAAAGAATACAACCTTTGGGGTGTCAGTGCTTCTTTAAGAAAGTCTTCTGTGCATTTAGGTACACAATTGCTGGACAATCTGTTATCAGCATGAACAGAATGCCTAGGAGGAATGGGCAAAGTCTTTTCATACTCCATATTATGGCCATCAGCTCCAGTTTTCCTGCATGGTAGTTCTTCTTGGCATCAGCGGTGCACTTACTAACACAAAACACCCGGTGCCAGCGTCCTTCCTGACTCGTCTTATTGAAGAATCATTCCCGGAAGTCCGAGCTTGCTTGCGTCTATGTGGAGTTGGGGCCGAAGAGTCGTACAACTTCAGTATACACCTTTCCAGCGGCAGTCTCGAACGAAGCAATTTACAGCGCGCGTCCCTGGTTTTGAGAGTGTACGGCAGTGTTGCCCGACTGCGCTGAGCTGTGGAGTTTCTCGTCAGTGGGCTGTGGCAGCCTGCGTAGGCGCAATTTCGGATGCTGGTGGCGGCTGAATTGCCGCGTTTTCTTTTTTATTTTGTGTTTTGTGGCGAATATAATTTATAGAGGTATTTAAGAGAGCAGTGCGCTATTTTTGGGAACAAAAACAAAGAAATGAGGCTGTTTTGGTGAGTTCGTGCTTGACAGAACAGTTGCAACTTGAATGTTTGTTTCATTTTATGTTCATCGTTTTACGGCACCGTACACTCAGCCGTGTCAATCTGTAAAGGTCAAAATATTTGACCACACAGGATATCCGAACTGCATGGATATTCCCCGCTCAGAACATGAAATTCAATGAGTCTCATTAATCGAACAACATATATTGTACATACCCCACAGTGCCGCGTTATCTGAACAGGATTTGAGAAAGGTCCCAAATAACACAGCATATCCAATACAGTGTCGCCGATAGTCACTTCACGACGATCGGACGTAATCCGGTGTGTTTTGGGGAACATGTAGAAAAGAGCTCCTTTTTTTCACGCCTTCAAATCAAATGAACGAACGTGTCTATTCCGTCCCCACACCCTGGACCCGACCCTGTCAGCTATTTTTAGCGAAAACCCGGAACACAGCGGGGAAGGCTTTTTGGAGATTATCTCAACGGAAATAATCCTCCAAGAACGTCGAACTGCCTGCGTCGCGGGCTGCTTGAGGTTCTCTCTCTTCGTTCGTTTCCTGCAAAGGCCAAGCAGGCTACGAGACCTGGTGTTCCCTGGTTCTCACAGTGGAAGATAACATACAAAGGGTAAGCGTCTTAAACAGGCGAATAAAGTAAAAACTATAAAGAAAAGCCGGCGAACTCTGAATGCAAAATGCAGGTGGGGAGTCACGCTAACCGGGTTTCCACAGCTCAGGCGGGTGCCAGAAATTTCTGGCTGATAGGGGTCGCTCGATTCGCAAAATGGCAGCGGCCAGAGCGCTCTTTTTGCAGAGGTTTTTAGGGGGCTCTGCTAGTTCCTTTCAGAGCTGGTCGAAAGCCTCCTGTTACTCTACTCCCCGTGTGAGCTTTGTGTCTTTCTTGGTCAGAAGAGTAACAGTTTCTGCCTTCAGGGCGTAGTAGGGAATGAACCGTCTGAAAAATCCTGTCGGGCCCAGAAATCTCTCGATGCTGTGAGCATCGGTTGGCGGGCTAGCTTCCAGTATGGCTCGTTGCTTCACTTCACCTGGCTGCAGGTAGCCCTTCACGATCTTGAAGCCTAAGTAATCGTGTTTGTCCCTTCCTGAATAGTTTCAGGGTTAGTCCGGCAGCTTGCAGAGCATCCAGGACTTGTTTGAGCTGAACCAGCAAGTCCTCCCAGTCCTTGGCTGGAATCAACAAGTTGGCCATGTAGCACAAGGCTACCATGTTGTGCAGAGGCCCAAGGACCTTGTTCACTAGATGTTGAAATACAGCTGGGCCTTTTCTGAGCACAAACACCATACAATCAAACTGCCCAATCTCATCAGGCGTGATGAATGCAATTTTGGCATTTGATTCCTCACTCGGTGGAAGATGGAGGTATCCGCGTTTGCACAGTCTAACGCACAGTACATTACGGACAGTCGTTACAGCTGGTCGTCAGTGTTTGGTAATGGGAAGTGTTCTGGCACCAGTGGCGTACCAACTTGTTTTTGAGTGGGGGTGGGGGGAGCTCCCCCGGGCTGGGGGGCGGTGCCCTTGGTATCCTTTGAGCGCTGCCGGCCACTGTTTGCCCTGCAAATGGCAGCTGTTTCAGGGGGGCAAAACACATGCCTTGCCCCCCCACACTGAGAACTGGGGGGACAAGCGCCTCTTTTGCCGCTCCGGTTGGTATGCCCATGTCTGGCACAGTCTAGCTGTTAAGCCATGATAGTCTATGACAAGACGATTTTCTTGACTTTTCTTTTCCACAAGTAGCACTGGACTAGCATATGGCGACATTGTTTCGGTGACAATGCCAGTCGCCTTCCACTCTGACAATTTTTTTGGATCGCTTCTCTTTCCGCTGCATTAGTCTTGTACGGTTTGCAGCTGACTAGGGTGCTTCCAGGTTCTTCCGTGATGGTCATTTCCAGTTGGTTGCAACTCCCGAACTCGGACAGATTCAGTGCGAAACAATTCCTGTACTCGTTCAGCATCTTTGGCAGTGCATCCACTTACGGTTCATGATATCCTTTCCAACATTCAGCATGCCACGATCGATGGGTTTTCACTGAGGCATAGTCCTCACTGGGGTTAACTCTTTGCTCCCTGAGGGCAGTTCAGTGTGAGCAAACAAACTTCCCTTGAGCAGCTGTTGGTCTTCATCCTTGTCGTTCAACACGGGTCTCTCAACCTTTCCGTGCTCGATGTGAAGCAGCGTTCCCTTGCCAGTCCTACTACAGTCGGTGACAGGTCAAGAACGAAGTGAAAGCTCCTCCCACCTCTTTCCACTGTAGTAGAGCAAGCACTGGAAAGGAGGCGACCTCTTCTCCACCGTTCGCTCCGCTGAATTGGAAAGGGGTGGGAGGAGCTTCCACTTCGTTCTTGACCTGTCACCGACTATAGATAAGACGAGACTTCCTTCACTTTTACCGGTCTCCACTGTCACCCAACACACAATTCTTTTGGGCAGCACCATGGTTTCCTTAACATGCTCCGTTTCCTTGAAATTCTTCATCTAGGCAAGGTCGATGTTACATAACGGAAGATCATCTTGGTAGTCAATCCTGAGTTCATCTCCAATGCACAGGTATGCACTGTGGTCTTGTTCCTTCCAGGTCCTACCGACCAGCATGTCCACGGGCAAAATCACTGGCATTAACGACAGTCACCTTGACCTTGTGGCATACCACGTCGTCGATTTCTATGTCGACCTCCAAGGTTCCGATTGACGACACTGCAGATATGTCGGTGTTCCCAAATCCACACAAATCTTGGGCCTTGCAAACAACTTTTAGTTTGCACTTTTAAGCCGCTCGATATACAGTCTGAACTTCCAGGGTCGATCATCACCGAGAGCTGGTGAGTTCCATTGATAATAGCAGTCTTCAGGAATTTCGCTGGACCACTGTCACTTGTTGGACTCTGATTCACCACGAAGCTGCCAACAGGGTTTGTTGGGCAGTTTCTCACCATGTGCCCCTACTTTCCGCAACTGTAGTATTTTCACTCAGCTTGTTCTCGCTTGGAGGATTCTGGTGTTTTCTTGGGTGGTCCCCCAGCACTTGCCTGATCTGTCGGTTGGACCATGTTGCTTCCTTGACTCAATGAGCCTCTGGCCACACTGTTTTGATTTATGAGGCGTATGCCAGTGGTCGTTTGCTCGGTTGGACGTGCAGTAGCCTATGATCTTGAGGTTGAGGCCAGACGCGAAATGTCGTGGCACCTAAATTACCGTTGTGTGGCTTGTCCCTTGGAGACTTCTGGATCCTTGATTCACTTTATCTCTCCAATTTTTGCTAGTCTGCCACCAATTCATTCTCGTCCCTGTGCTCCTTTGCCGTTATGGAGATGCACACGTCTCTAGACCGCAGCCCAGCCAAAACTTACTCCTTGGTGTCTTGCATACTGAGGCCCAATACCTTGCACAACAAGGTCGTTTCGAGGAAATATGCCATTGTGGACCCTTCCCTCATCTAGATTTTCTCCTGCATCTGCTTCTGTTCTTCAGCTGTGCTTGTTTGACCCACTAAGGTTTTTCTAAAGGTGACCTTGAAGTCCTCCCACGTAGTAAGATCTTTGACACGTGCCCAAAACCAAAATCGAGCAGGTTCCTTCATATGGTGCCTGGTGTTCCCCAGCCTGAAGCTGTCTGGTTAGCCATGCAGGACTGCCATGGAGTCGATACAGTTCAACCACGACCCAGCCTCGTGCCACGAGCATTAGCCGTCAAATTCATGAATAGCCTTATTGAGGTCCTGCGTAACATAGAACGTTTCTGGTTTCCTCTCGATGATGATAAGTAATCTTCGGTTTTGTTCCAGTAGCGCTTGCATTATCTCATGGTTTCCGTTGCCGTTTGCCATCTTTGGGGGTTGTTTAGGCGTCTTCCTAGGCGGACACAGTTTTTTTTTTCGCCTTCGGCTAGGCGCTTAGTGTCTGCACACACGGTTCCCTCCACGAGGCAGCACGAAGACTCGCGTTTTCGCCGTCGGTACCTCACGAAGAAGGTACCCTTTGACAGAGTGTCCACATGCACGCAGTCTCGAGGCAATACAAAGAGCCCTCTTTCCACAGCGAGTGCCCGACGACGATGGCACGCGGTTGGCACTACCAGTAGTGTCGGTTTAAAAGTCAGCAAGCATCACCGTCGGTGCGATCCGACTACATCGGCTTCCAGGATCGCTTCACCACGAGGGTTTTGGTGAATCCCACTTCTAAGATGTTGGTTTTTCTTCCAATTAAAAAAGGAAAATTAAGACTAATTCAGAAAAGTAATATTAAGAGTTACACATGCGGCGATGCCGTCATGTTTTCTGCATCGACGGCTTTCTGCCCAATGTTGCTTCCCTTCGTTTTCGGATTTAGCTAACACACAATCCGTGCTCCTTTATCAGCAAACTGCGCGAGCCATCGGGGCTCGTATTGAAGTCCACATACCCCACCATAAACGCGAAAGGGTGCCCTTTTCTATTCAAGCATGAATGATATCCGCATTTTCGCTGAGAGTGAGCACTTTCGTTTTCTTCAGGGCTTCATTTCGCGACGACGAAGTCGCTGATAGAACGAATGCATGGCGTTGTCTCTTTCCTATGCTTAGCATCCAGCATGCACTTGTAATGAATTCAGGCATATTTGGCAGGGTCTTTGTCACTGGTGGCAGTAGTGCCTTTAAAATGTTTGCACTGTCTCCAGTCATAGCTTCTAATCTACCGCTTTAAAAAGAACCACTGCCGTATTAGGCATCTGAACAATAGCTTGCACGTTGCACATGCTTCGGTTGGGTTCTGTCCTTACCCTGAATTGCAGCAACAATGATTTGTTGTCCTAGATCATGGTTAGAATGGAGAACTGAGTGACCTCCTTTGGACCTTTTAGTCTAGTGTAAAGTCTTCCATATTTTTTTACTTCTTAGATTTCTTTTGAGTAAATCCAAATTGACAAAAATGTTCTTGACAAGCATTTTTCAGAATTTCCTTTTGGAACTTCTGGAACCAAGTGGCAAGTTTTGAAAGTTTCTTCAATACAGTTCCCTTGCAACTCTTGACCATCCCTTTGTACTGGCTGAATTGTAGTCACTACGATTTGCGCGTCATTTGCACAGGCTTGTAAGAGCATATTATATTGCCTGCATGCTATAGTTTGTACAAGCCTTGACATCACCTCATGGCTATTGAAGATGCCAAACATGTTCAGTTGCCAAACAATTTTGGTTTTGCTACCGGCTGACTTTTAAAGTAAAAAAAATTATATTGTTTTCAAGAAAATTAGCAGATAGAGGTATGATTGAAAAGTTCCAAGACTAGTCCTTTATACAACAAAGTACTTACTTTACTCCAATATCTCCCTCAGTTATCCCCTTGTGCAGTGATACAGTGCTCCCAGCACTTTTGCCTTGTTTTCGAAAGCTCCTTAGAAGCCCTGCACTTAGAGCATGCCAAGCACCTTCTGCAGTTTGCGCTAGATTTCTCCCTCAGTTTTAAAATGGCGACCCTTCAGCTTGAGCTTCATCAGAGGGAAGAGAAAGAAGTTGGTTAACAATTTCCTGAATGGTTCATCAAGGATCCTCGTGCACAAGTTACCCAATTCTGTTAACATTTTCTAGGGCTGTGCTTGTGGAAGGCTGCCCTAACCTCTCTTCACCTTCCAAGGATGTTCTGCCATTCTTGCAGTGCAAGTGCCAGTCAGAAAACTTAGCACTATGCTTTTTTGTAATAAGCCTGCCGAATTATTTCAAAAGTTCCAGATTTGCCGAGTTTGATGCAGAGTTAATGTTCACTCTTTGCTTTGGTTTGCAATCCATGCTGAAATTGCTGCTTGTGCACGTGGTCACAACTACTTGTATTGTGCAGCTCCAAATGTTCAACGAACGACACCCTTTAGCATCATGATGTATGAAGGTAACTGCCTCCGACAGCTGCACGCACATCGCCGTGCTGCCCTCTCGTTTTTCGCTACGAAACTAGTCTCTGGACGTTTTGAATGTGCCTCGTATTTGTGGCAGAATTTATAATGGCCTTATTAACAGGTTTCTTAAAATGAATATTCTTTAAGGGGGGACACTGGTTAATTTGAATAACTCTGAAATATAATAAGCTCAGGCCCTGCTACACAGCCAGATTGTTACGGTTGGCTTGTGCAAATTTTCGGAGCAGTGATATGATTGCTATGTTAAACTGCGCCAAAGCGCTTCTCGTGCTACATCCTGCTGCATTTTGCTAAAATGTGAGAAATTTGTGCCAACATTGCATCAAGACTTATTTTCACATTATTAATACTAAAATATAATAAATCGGGCCTCGCTACACGTCCAAATTGCTATGGTAGGCTTGCATGTATTTCCCAAACTTTTGTTATTGCCTCAAGTAACATCATACTCCATTTGATCTCTGTATGAACCATTGACAGTACTCGGAAGTTTTGCAATAACTTTCATGCTCATGGTTTGTTCTGGCTAGATAGCTGGTGTTGTTCAGTGCGCTTGTCACCGTGCAGTGGTGTACTGCAGTGAAGTGACAATCACGTAGAGGCGCCACAAGTTTGCATATCTTGCTTTGTCGCAGTGCACCCGCATGCTGAGGGGAAAGCACTCCTCCAGAGCGGGGCATTACACACGGTATCATGTCGCAGTACCCCTTTTTTTTTTGCTATGTCCAAATGCATAATGATCAAATTTCTTCTTTATGTGCGTGCCTGTAACATGGGTCGTCTAAGCCCTTGTTGCGCATTTTCAGTAACTGTCATGCTGAAGCTGCTTTGCAGTGCTCATATTTTCTTGGTTTTCTTAAACTCCAACTGTTTTTTTTTGTGATTTTGTTGCAGGCGTCTTTACCCACGTATCATCCAAGACATTGAAAGCATAGAAAACAACTGGAGGTGTGGCAGGCACAATCTCCAGCGCATCAACTGCCGTTCGGAAAACTCCAAGGGTGTCTACTGCTTGCAGTATGATGACACCAAAATTGTATCCGGGTTGCGAGACAATACAATCAAGATATGGGACAGGGCATCCCTTCAGTGCGTCAAGGTAAACAGCCCTCTGCAGCGGCACTTTTGGGGACAGTGGGACGCAGTTGGTTTGTCTTTCTGCAGGTGCTGACAGGTCACACGGGATCAGTGCTGTGCTTGCAGTACGACGACAAGGTCATAATTTCAGGGTCGAGTGACTCGACTGTCCGGTGAGATATTCGGCAATCCGCTGGTTTGGATCAGTCTGAAGAAATTTCCCTTCATTTCTGTGCAGGGTTTGGGACGTCAAGTCAGGGGAGATGGTGAACACACTCATTCACCATTGTGAGGCAGTGCTGCACCTTCGTTTCAACAATGGCATGATGGTCACCTGCTCCAAGGTTAGACTTTCCTGCACCTTGTGTCCGGCAGCTTCTGACGGCTCCTGTGTCTTGTTTCAAGTGCCACCCCGAAATCATGAGTAGAATGCAAAAATTCCGGAATGGGTTGGGAGTGTCCAGTGTTACAATGTTTCAGGGGTGAATGGATTTCGCAACAGACTTCACTGGCCATGCTTTTACTAATTTGTTTCCTAATGGATGCGTGCCGTGGTCCAGACCCATTTGGATCTGCAAAGGCTAGGTTGCTAGTGAATATAAGTGAATTTAATTGAACATGTGTGCCTAAACCTTGTTGAAGTTCTGTCTACAGAAGTTGGGTACAGCTGCAAGCTAAATCCCTCTTCACCTGGTGTTGGCCCACAATTTGTAATGAGGAACAGTTTCTCAACTAGTGTACTGAACCCGTTCCCCTCCTTTTAAAAACTATGAATACTGTGAATAGTGCTGGATTTTTGGGAGTATTAAGATGCCCTTGTGTGGCTTTATATTGTGGGATTTTTGCTACATATCATTGCAATGTGTACAGATTGGGGGTTCGCAAAAATTTGGTTATACAGTGCAGAGAAGATGATTATGAGTGAAAATGAAGATCACGAGTGAATTTAAGCAGTTGTGCTTCACAGGAAAAGCCTGTTCTGAAACCATATTGTTGTTTGTCGAGGAAATTGTTTGACTCGAGATGTTATGCGACACGGTACAAAAATTGTGTCTTGAAGAACTTTGTATACAATGCTGGTTAGGGTCATCGAAGGATAATTCTCTGTGAGGTTGTGATCTCCAGTTTTAAACATTGGAACGACCTTCCCTATACAAGTGTCTAAGAACCGTTTGGCATAACAATTAAAAATGCTTTGGGAATACAGTTAGCACCTGGGACTTTCTTAGTATTTAGATGATGAAGGCATGCTAAAATTGCCTCAAACAGCAGGGTAACACGAGCTAGAGGCTATTGGCATTTGCGACACAGTGTAAACCACCATTGTTGGAGGCAAGTAATCATTGAAACGTATCACTGTTGTGTCGGGATTGTCGACTGTACAACCAGGTTTTCTAGCGACCGTGAAAACCGGGAATTGTCAGGGAAATGTTAATTATCGGGGATGCTGGTGTCTTGTGAGTAATCCGAAAAAATGAATCTGATTGGGCGTGATTTTGAACTGCCTCTACGTTCGTTGTCAATGAATGTTGCCAAGGGGACCATATGGATGACGCGTATTCAGGTTGCGATCTTACGAGTGTAGTGTAGGCTAATCGTTTGACTGATGATGGTGCTAGTTTTAGATTCCGTCGAAGATAGCCAAGAGAGCGGTTAGCATTGGACAGGACGTGTGTTGTATGCGTGTTCCATGAGAGATTGTCAGATAAGTGAACACAGAGATTTTTGTAAGATGGACACTTGGTAATTACCTGGCTGTACATGGGGTAAATAAAAGAGGAAGGGCTATGAGCGTGTGTGAAGGAGACGAGATTTGTTTTAGAAAAGTTGTCATTTTCCACTGTTTACACCAGTCGGCTATTAGGTTAAGGTCAGCCTGTAGGGTTATGTTATCGTTCAGGTAAGATACAGATCAGTAAATTATGCAGTCGTCAGCAAGAAGTTGAATACAGGATGTTACGTGATCAGGTAGGTCATTTACAATTTTTAAAAAAAGCAGAGGTCCGAGACCAGTGCCCTGGGGGACTCCGGATGATACAGGAGAACAAATTGTAATTGTCTTATATATTTAACCGCCTCTACAGTGGTCGGGGAATTTCACCTGAAATTATCAGGGAAAACCTGGAAAAGTCTGGGAATTTCAAAATGATAATTTTGACAACCGGATACAGACAAATGGTTTTTGAGGGGGGGATCAAAAATTTTGCCAGGGTTTGTTAAAAAAAGTTGTCCAAAAATACTAATGTCGTAGAATAGTTTAATCTTCCATATCGTGATTTTCAAGTCCTCTTAAACTTGCTACATGCTTCAATTTTTTTTTTAATTATTTACTCTTGTGCAAGATTTCCCCAAGTGTTGTTTTCGGGTCACAACTTTAAGGGAGGACACTGCCTTAAATTACCAATTTTTCGCAAAAACATTATTTTTTAAAAATGCACAATTTTTTGTACAACTAATAATTAACACCCTCACAAGATTTTCTCAATGCAAGTTGACAAAACAACGGCAGAAATAATCATTATTGACTCGTTAGTAACGCACGCAACGAGTGCCGTGCTTGGTTTAGTATACAAGGAACCATGATAAGCATCAGTTTGGAAACATGATCGCTCCGCGGCTACTAGGCCTAGCGTGGTGTGGGTAGTCTCGTTCGAAGGGTCATTTCGCAGGCTTTCAATTTTACTTTTTTATTTATTTCTTTACCCTTTCGTGCACGGGGGAGAGCCCCGTAGAAAGCGCTCGTTCCGGGGCAAGAATGGTGGTAAAAAACCAACAGGTGGTGCTATTGGCTGATGTAATGAAGCCCAAGCGGCGAGTGGCTGTCCTCGGTCACGTGATTTGCCGCGCGTGGGGCACGTTCAGAACACGTTTTTTCGCTGATCTGACCATTTCGCCCCTTTTCCCTTCGATGTTCCCTGCTTCTGTTTTCACCGAAAAATGCCCGCAGTTAAAGCTAATATGCGTAGAAGCTGTGGTAGGCGCTCTCTCTTCACAAAACCGAGAGGTCTCGGTTCCCGCAAGGGCTCAGAAACTCTGTTGTTGCCTGCGCCGCCAGCGCAGTCAATTTGGAGTTTGACTTCGTCGGAACCATTGGAGGACGCTTCTTCTACATAGTGTTTGTGAACGCTTCACTCCCAGAGGAAGTTGATGACTTTACCACTTTCGAGCAGAAGATTCTGCTTTCGGAACTCAGCGAGGCCGATCATGAATAGATCGACGACAGCGATCAACCTTGATCCCTCGATGGACAACACTTTGTGCATGTTTCAGCCGTGTTGACAGTGGTGAGCGCCTTGTTGTGTCCCACTTGTTTGGGAAGCGGATTGAAGTTGGTGGAAAACGGAACTGGGAGCAAATTTGCAGTTTGTGATCGTTTGCAGTTCTTGTGGGGAGACAGTTAAGGCACCGCACTTCGCGTCCGTGCGAACAACTCGGCAAAATGAACTCGCTGTGCGCCTCTGTGTTGTCGGTCGGGACTGCGGAATTAGCTTTACAAAGCTAAAAAAACTTTTGGAGGCATGAGTGCACCACCGCTGATGTATTTCAAGACCTATTAGAACATAGCAGAAAAAATGCACGACTCATCAATGGATGCGGCAAGCGACGTGATGAAGGAGGCCGCGAATGCCGTGAGAAAGCTGCAAGCAGAGGAGGCTCAAGGTGAAGTACGGGATGATGGAGAGGATCTTCTTAATGTCTGCGTCAGTTCGATGGTACATGGGAGAAGTGCGGCCACATGTCGCGCTTTGGGGTTGTTGCAGTCATCAAACTCAAAACTGGCTTGGTCCTCGATTTCTCAGTGCAGAGCAACTATTGACATGGCTGCAACCTCGGTCCCAAGAAAGTGTCAGATGAATACCAAGCTTGGGCAGAGTCTCACGAGGAAGTCTCCCAAAAAGTACTTTAAGGGCTCCTCCAACGCAATGAAAGTGCAAGCGGTTGGTGACATCTTCAGCCACTTAATGGAACAGCACAACATGCAGTATATGACTGTGCTCAGTGACAGGGACAGTAAGGCTTTCAAACATGTTGAAAGTCTAGGCCTTTATGACAAAGATGTACAGAAGGAAGACTGTGTTAGCCATGTGGCAAAGCGCATGTATGCCAGAATAAAGAAGTTAAACAAAACAAAAAAAACAACAAGAAGGGACTCTGAGGAAAATGCAAGCTCACCAACATCATGATGAAGAGGCTTACAAGCTTCTATGCGACCGCATTGAAGGACAATGCTCCAGATGTTGCCAAGATGCTGAAGGGAGTCTTTGCAAGCTTGCTCCACAGCTACTCTACTGACGCCGAGCCCCGGCACCAGGCATGTCCTCAGGGTGAAGACACTTGGTGTCATTTCAGTCGCCACAAAGCTCTGGTAGCAGCTGGCAAGCCAGGTGCACCGTGTCTAGATGGACCAGCTTTCTCGAGGGGCATAGCAAAAGAGCGGGTGCCGCTGTACAAGCGTCTGTCAACCAAGACCCTGCTGGCAAGGTGCTGCAGGAGGAGGACTCAATATACCAATGAGTCCTGCAACGCGCTCATCTGGAAGAGGTGCTTGAAGACAGAGTTTGCGTTTCTGTGTACTCTGGAACCCGCTGCCACAATGGTGGTTCTGGAGTGTAACCTGGGTCCGCAGGACTTTAAGAGGGTGCTCGAGAAGATGGGCATGAGCCTGGAAGCCACCTGGAGCACATGGGGAAAGCAACTGAGCTGAAGATCACGCAGGCCAAGGCAAAGGCACTGGACACCTCCAAGATTGCCCACATCGAAGGAAGCTAGAGGTAGTAGCAGCAGAGCAGAAGAGGGTTTAGGAAGAAGGTGTCACCTATGCTGCTGGCGGGTTCTTCTGAAGTTCAAAGTGCAAAAAAATATCAAAAAGCGATCTTGGAACTTTAAGCACGTTTTTCTCAGCTTCACTTTTTGGTGTCAAATCTCGGTTCAGGGAAGCTATAATTTCATAATGAAATATGCGTGTAGTTGGATTTGAATTTTTCTATATTGAAATTTTGTGGGGAATGCGACTGTCAACTTCATTTCAACATTTTTATTTTCTTTTGCTGTGAAAAGTTAATACATCTTTAATCAAATGCTCACCAAAAAAAAGTAATATTTTTCTTAAATTAGAAATTTCATAATTTTTGTAATTTCTTTTTATAGTCTGAAGCAAGTATTCTACTGTATGTTCCACCAAAAAATCTGGCCCTTTTCATTACCGTTTCTAAAGGATAGCTTTCCTCAGCGGATGCACTTTTTGTATGATAAATGTTTATACAACTCATTCTGGGATAAATTTATAAGGTTGAAAATTTGCATAGCATCCTTTCTCAGTGCCATGAGTACAACCTGCAAATTTCATACCAATAGGTGGTATTCACTGAGCCTGCAGGTTTGATTTTGCCAGGGAGCGCGACCGTCGATCTGCCACCTTCGAGGTCGCGGTTTGACTGGCTTGGGTATGCGATCATACGTTGGTATTGTGTGCTAATTTCATATAGTTGAAGAAGCTTCGTTGAACAAAAAAGAGAAAAAAGGTTTATCTCAGGGGCGGGCCGTTTTAGTTTCCTTGTTGCCGCCGAGTACCGTGTGTAAAGGCTGAACCGCACGTAAGCAATTTAGCGAGCGACGGGACGAGACGAGCGACGGCGACAGTGACGAGACAAGCGACGACGACCCGCTTCGCTGTCGCTCGGTCACTCGCGCGACAAGGCAAACTGCATGAAAACGACGGGAGCAAGCGACCAAGGCGATTAGCAACGTTTTCTAGAAATCCAAAAACCGAGGGACGTGACCACCGACTGTGAGAAATCTCCGTCGCTGTCGCCGTCGCTTGCTACATCGCTTACATGCGGTTTGCCCTTCATTGTCGCTCGTCGCGTAGCTCGGTTTTGGGAGTTTTAGAAAACTTAGCGCTCATTGCCTTGGTCGTGTGCTCCTGTCGCTTTCATGCGGTTTGCCTCCTTGCGCGAGTGACAGAGCAGCAGCAAAGCGACGGCGAAGTGGGTCGCCGTCGCTTGTCTCGCCGCTCGCCAAATCGCTTACATGCGATTTTTAAATCGCTTGGGCTAATGAAAAATGCGCCGCATTTTTCATAATCTGCACACTCTGTGAGTCGCACGATATGTTTCTGCACAGGAACGAACACCGAAGGCACGACGTATGCACGACACAGAGGCGATGGAGCAACACGGTTACACGGCTGTAGTGCAGAAAATCCGCTAGAGGAAAACAATAAAGAAACTAGCAAAACACAGAGTAATCACACCGTGCTGCAAAAGCACCAAAGTAGAAAAATCAGTTCTTGCAAGAGCTACCGCCGTGGGCACGGCGCGCGACACAGAGCTTTTCATGGAGCCGAGGGAGCAACGCGGTTGCGGTGAACGAGTCAGATAGCGACAAAAACAAACGAGAACACAAAAAAATACTCCTACAGCGATTCAAAAGCACCAAAGTAAAAGAATAACACCTAGTTTCGGTCAAAAAGACCCTTTGAAGTTGTAAAATGCTGCTTAACCACGCTCAAAAGGTCCGGCCAGACGACACCCGCAATAGAAAGAGACCTCGAAGATGGCGACCGTGGTGGGCGATGCCAGCGAACCTAGCGAGTGACGTCAAGTGAATGTCGCCTATAAGACAAACGGTTCTAAAGTTGGCCTTTTGGAGTAATGTTCCCCTTTAAGAGTCTGGACAAATTCACACAGGTGGTAATGAACAGTGTTTTTGAAAGAAACTTGCAAGTTTCAATACTATGGTTCTCAGAAGACCACATCTGTTCAAGAGTCCAAAACTAGTCTAAGAGTGTCAAGGACAGACTCGTCACTTGCCTTAGAAATATTGTATAAATATTGTAACCACCGCATGGGGTTGTTTCAGTGGTGGCAATAGTGTTGTGTCTAACCATCCTAGAGCTTCTTGATTACAGTGAGAATGCAAATTGTGTTGCAGGATCGCTCGATTGCTGTCTGGGACATGGTGGCTCCCCGTGAGATCAACCTGCGGAGGGTGCTAGTCGGACACCGGGCAGCTGTGAATGTGGTGGACTTTGATGAGCGCTATGTGGTGTCTGCTTCTGGTGACCGCACCATCAAGGTGTGGGGTACCCCGAACTGCGAGTTTGTGCGCACCCTCAACGGGCACAAGCGTGGCATCGCCTGCCTGCAGTATCGTGATCGGCTAGTGGTCTCTGGCAGCTCGGACAACACCATCAGGTGAGTGGATGCCAGGCCTCTCTACGAGGGCTGCAAGTGTGTCCTTGTCTTCAGGCTCTGGGACATAGAGTGTGGTGCCTGTCTGCGTGTGCTGGAGGGGCACGAAGAGCTGGTGCGCTGCATCCGCTTCGACTCGAAGCGCATTGTCTCTGGCGCCTACGATGGCAAGATCAAGGTCTGGGACCTGGCGGCAGCCCTGGACCCTCGAGCTCCTGCGGGCACCCTGTGCCTGAGAACACTTGTGGTGAGTGATCCCGGTAGTGTGTAGAGGGACTGGGTCCCCAGTGGTTGTTGTGGCAGGGGCCCTTACGGCTCGGTCTCTGGCACTGTTGCAGGAGCACAGTGGCCGAGTGTTCCGGCTCCAGTTCGATGACTTCCAGATCGTCTCGTCTTCGCACGACGACACCATTCTCATCTGGGACTTTCTGCATTTGCCCTCGGAAGCTGCGTCCTCCCCCCTGCCACCCCGTACCTACACCTATGTGAACAAGTGACACCCACTGTCCCCCGGGGAGACTGACTCTTGAGACTGGGCACGATGTGGACAGTGCTGGGCCAGTGGTGGCATTTTCTTTGTGGAAGGGGAGGTGCTTGTTGTAAGGTTTTTCTTTCTAACTCAATCAGTGGTTGATGAGACGGCTGCTGAGGATTTTGAGACTGTGGGGGTTCCACCTTTGGCTTTGTGATAGCTTTGTGACAGGTGTGGTGCTGCCCTGGAGGGTTAGTGAAGTGTCCTGCAACAGCAAGCAAAGTACTCTATAGGCTCGTGTGTTGGTTTGTCTCCTGGGTGGCCCAGGGCGCCCAACCTCCCGAGAGCGGTGAACGAAGCGCGTTTGGTGTCGCGGACAATGTAGATCCTCGAGGTGTTACTCGGTTCCCTAACAATCTAGCTTGACCCCTCTGCTGTCGGGGGCTGCTCTTGGCCAGGAGCCTTTCCCGTATGGGCTGTGCAGGCAGCTCTTGGCCCTGGTGTCCTGGCAATCTTCCATCCCAGAACTTGGATGCTGTATAGCTGGATTTTTGATTGGTGGGCTGCTTTTGATTCACCAGTCGTGGGATGGGCATTTGTACACAACTGGGTCCCCAAGCGTTGTGGTGGCGGCAGTCACTCCCAGAGCTTAGCAAGTCCAGCCAGGATGCTGGCTCCCCTAACAAGCCCACCCTGTTTCCTGGGTGCGATGGTGGAACTAGGCCTTGTTGTGAGTGTTACTTTTTGAGATACGAGAGCTGCAGTAGAACTACATTGGCTGTGCTCTTCTCTCTGGGTGTGTGTGTGTGACTGTGTGTGTGTGCAAGCGTGGTGTCCGTGTTTGGAGGATGTTGTTGCATCACCTGGTGTCTCCTGCAAGGATCTGTTTTGAATGGTGAAGCAAACTTTTCACTCAAGGTGCAATTGATGTTTGCTAATGACCCTAGTTCACAGCTGCCTCTTCGGCTTGTTGAACTTAGAATGACCAAGAGAGGAACTCGTTTATAAAGATAGTGGCTTGAGGCGATTGAGGGTTATTTATTTTTCACGGGTTTGCCAGGAAATTGGTTTGGAATGGTCACCTTGATGAGATATTTGCCTGCATTCCAAAGCTGCTTTATGGAGCAAGAAGAAAAAAGTTGTAGCATTTTTGATTGTAAATAAATGATGTTGCCAGTAGGAATTCAGCCCTTGACTCTTGTGTTGCTAACCTTGTACGATGGCCTTAGGGGCTCGCGACCCATGCTGCTTCCTCGCGCTCTCAGTCTGAAGCACTTGGCTGGGCCTTGCCGCGATGCGACAGCATCTGCCGGGCTGACCGCGCGCTATTTCGCGGGGGGCAAAAAGAAGAAAAAATAGCTACATCTGCGGCACCCCTCCCTCTTCCCGCGGTGGAGCAGTGCAGAGAAGCTCGGGGCTGAGCTCCGTTGGTTCGTAGTTTGCCGTCGGCGGCTGCGACCATGCTGCTTGCCGCTCTTGATGCGAGCTATTTTAAGGGCTGGCCACGTGGCCCGAGTCGTTGCCTAAATTTGGCGCCTGGGCCCAGTTTCACGCTGGCAGCTTCCCGAGAGGAGCGTCTGCAACCCCGGAGTTCGACTGGTGGAGTAAGTTGCCAAAAGGCCCGGTTGTAAGCAGCGGTAGTGTTGTTGACCCGCTGGACATGCGGCATGTCAACAGGTGGCCATAGCAGTGAGGTGATGGCTAGCGTTGCGACCACGACTACGATCAGCAGCATCGCCGTACAGTCGGGAAACACCCGGCTGGTAATCGCCCTCTTGCAAGTGAGTAGGGCTCTCGATGTTCGCTGTCGCGCTTGTTACTATGGCTTTGACCTAGCTCCGTTTGATTGGACATTTGGTAGAAGCAAGTACGCGGAAGAGTTCTCTGCAGTTTAACTGCTCCGGAGCGGGTGGATCTGTGGCTTCTGTGCCACAAGGGAGACCTTGAAAACGCGGGGCCTGTGTTTTTCGTGTGTGTCGGTATACATGGAGAGGAAGCCGTGGCCACTGGCCAAGTAAAAAAGAAAACTATTGGCTCTGTGGTGACCTTGTGTGTATGGCACAGAACAGAGGGCTGATGCAGAGCAGGTGCCTCCCATAAGCCGGCGGCCATCAGGGTGGTATAAAAATAATGGGTGGTTGCTTAAACTTGTGCCAAGTAGTCGGGAACCCGCTCGAGACCGGGGGAGTTTGTCAAAGTCGCTCTAAACTGCCTGCTGTTTTCCGAGGGCCTGCACCCCCCTGCAAGGCCGGTGCTCGACGACCGGGCTTTCTGGTTGCCGTTGCTTACCCGTTTGGGCGTGTCCCCTTTTCCTTACTTAAGTTGGCGTCTGTGGTCTACAAACCTTGACCATTCGAGTGAACTTTTCACGTTTGCTTGTGTGCGTTGGGAGAATAATTGTATTTAGTTGAAATTCAGTTTCTTCGCCCAGTTCTTATCTGTGCGCAGGCCTGGACAATTCGGGAGATGTGACGGATTCCCAAATCACCCTCACGTCTCTCATTTGGACAGCTTCACAAAACAAATTGCGCAAGCGTCGTACTGGTCTTTGTCATTCGATCGCATCTTAGTTCTGTACTGACCAAGGGACCTAAACTCGTCAAGCACCAAGTTCGAGCCGAAAGTTCGCGGAGCGCGCCGATTGGACGCCGGCGACAAAAGCGCGAAGTCAACGTCGTGATAGTCCACTCGGTGCGCACTGTGTACTTCGTCCCCAACTTTGTGTTCGACGAGTTTAGAGGCCCCAGTACTGCTTTTAGGATTGCACTTTTGGTGTGCCCATGGTTGTAGAGCGTCAACTCCCCGCTCACTGGTCCGCCTCCATCTCAAGGTTGGCCTAACGACTGCAAAGTTTTCATAATTTTTTTTTTTTTTTTTTATGTCGGATTTATTTGATGTTTCGCGCAGTCGCAACTGTTCTGAAAGTTTGTTTTTACAAAAAAGAAAAAAAAAAAGAGTTTTTACAAAAAGAGGCGGGAGAACTCAAAGCTCTTCCTCAGGGAGGAGCTTAAGTTGTCCTGCCTCCAACGCGAGCTTCCTGCCTTCGACAGCGCTTCGGCGTCTCGCGCACCTTGAGAGCGCGCGCGCAGCCAAAGCACGGCCGAAGGCATGGAGCGCCTGCTGGAGGCTTGCCGTTCGAAAGACACGCCCTGCCGTTTCTATTGTCGGTGACAAGATCCTACAAAATTATTTGCTGTGGTTGTACTGTTCTCTCGTGAAAACATGGAATCGTGGGATAGAAATATTGAGTGTTAAAACGCAATAGAAAAGTTAAATAACAGGAAAGGTGTTTGGAAATCGTTAAAGAACCACTGAAAATTTTTTTTTTTTTTTTTTTTTTTTTTTTTTTAAAGTCTGGTCGGGACACGTATGTCAAAAAAGAAATTTTACTTGGACAAAAAAAAATGTTTTCTTTAATATTGCTGGCGCGAGACGCGATTTTGTGGGTGGTCACATTTGCACTTGTTTTCTCTCGGCATTTCGGGCGCGTCGATCGGCTTGGCCATCACGTTGAGGTGGAAAGAGTGTATGACCATTCTGTGACGTCATGGACGGGACGTGCAGAATTTGAAATGAATCTCGCGCCGTCAATGTTTCTCGAATTCTTTTTTTCGTGTAAAGTTCATTTTTTGACACACGTGTCCCAACCGAACCTAAAAAAAAAAAAAAAAAAAAAACTTTTTAGTGGCTTTTTAAAGGGCCCCTGAGAAGAAAATGTTTAAAAAATATTAGAACAATATTGACGGCGCGAGACGCGATTTAGTCGGTCGTCACCTTCTTTTCATTTGTTTTCTTTCTCTGCATTTCGGGCGCGTGGAGGAGAGGTGGATCGGCTTCTCCTTCGCGTGGAGGTGGAAAGAGCGAACGACCGAGGTGGTCATTCCGGAATGACCCGTGACGTCGTGCACTTTGCGCACAGAATTTCAAATAAATCTCTCGCCGTCAGTATTGCTCAACATTTTTTTTCGCGTAAAATTTATTTTTTGCCACGCGTGTCCCAACGAGATTGTTCAAAGAAAACAATATATATATAATTTTTTTTTTTAATTTTCAGGGGCTCTTTAAAACGATACGCGACAGCCGTCGTGCATTTGTAGTGTGTGTGTGTGTGTGTGTGTATAAACGATATTTCATGTTTTGCCCGGCAAATGCTGTGATATTCTAGCTGATCGACGACGAGCAAATAACGGCTGGAGCTTTAAATCGAACAGTTGACAAGCTCCACGGAAGAGCGCAGTCCGAAAACGTTCCTTCTCGGTTGCTCCCATCCACGGTTGGTGCAGAAGGACCTTTTTCGTACGACACTCTTAGCGTGTGCAAACTTTGTTTACAATAAACATCCCCATAGGATCACTTTCCACCGCCAGCAATGTGCATCCAATGTTCTACCGGGTCCGTTGTTTCGGCTCGTCATACTTGCACATGACGCCATTTCCGATGACCTCCAGAGAAAAGGGGATCTTGCACCGCGACCGATGCATCAACAGAACAGCAAAACCTTCCTGAGCTATATAGACCTTTCCATCGCTTATCCCCGGGCGAAAAATGCTGAGTCACTGAGCCGCACTGCACAGTAGAGCAACAGTGCATGCTCAGAAGGCGTTCCAGTTCCACAGCCCAGCAGACACAGACGGCACAGCGCCTAGAAGGCGATTTGTGCAAAGGTCTATAGCTCGGACGAAAGGCGGAGGTCTTGATAAAGACAGAGATACGGACGCGTGATACTATCGCGTACGCTTCGTCTCACCCTACGATGGACTAAAGGCAAAAGCTACGGACTGCCAGACCCAATCACGAGCCACTTAGAAACTGTGTGGTATTGCGCTTTAACGCACGTATCAGTGCCCGCGTCTCGAATCATTGATGGGGAGTGGGGGACAGTGGCTCGAATCGAATAGCAGTGAGTGACTCAACAATCTTACATTGCAAAAAAAAAAAAAAAAAACACGACGTACAGGCTGTTTGCAGTGTCGAAGCCGTAGAAATGATGCAGTGTTTTTTGTGTTCGGAGCATTATTCTTCCACCCTAGTTTAGCGTGGAATGGGATTGGACCTGGGCGGCCCGCGGCTTTGGCCTTTAGTCCATGGTAGGATGAGACAAGGTACAGCGTTCCATACGAAGAAAGAAAGAAAAAAGAGAGAGTTCTTACCTCTTAAAGGTATCCATGCAGCCAAGCCACCACCGTAAGTAAATTTGGGTACTTCAACCTCAGACAACCCGAGAGGCTTCGCGCAGTCTCCCGAGCCAGAGCAGAAACAGAACACAGAAGCCGTAGCACAAAATACAGACAAACATGCACACATGCCATTAAAACGCGGCATGACGGAAAGCACTTTTGGAAGCCAACAGCGGGTTATATACCCGAAGACGTCGCCGTCGTGCTTAAGCTCGCCAGTGACTTTTATGCCAATCTTCTTCTTCTGCAGCGTCTCGATGTTCTTCGTCGACACTCGAATCTTACAAGCACACGAAAGAACACCCAGAAAGGAACGACTGAATACCCCGAGGCGACACCCGTGCAGTTTCAACTTTCGAGCCGAATAGACCCTTTCCGAAATTCAGTCTGCAGCCAACTCGATGGCTATCATTAGTGATGGGACGAATCACCGGAGATTCGGATTCGCCCAGATTCGGAAATTTCCGAACTTCCCGCGACGAATATTCGGCACATTCGGAGATTCGTCCGATTCGTCGCTGGTTGAAGACGGCAGCAACAGCAGCGTGAACCTTGTCGTAAAGCTCGCAAACGCGGTCAGCAGGGGCGGATTTAGAGGGGGGGTCCGGATGTCCTGACCCCCCTCTTGATTTCTGCATGTGTAAAATTTAGGGCGTGAAACGAGGGAGGGGGGGGTAGGGGTTTCCTGAACATATGGTACGCTGACCAACACCTGACCCCCCCCCCCCCCCCCCCCCCCCCCCTCAGGAAATTCCTGCATCCGCCCCCGGGTCAGTTTGTTTGTTTTTAGGTACTGTTACTGCATATAACCAGATTTCGTCTTGTTTATTTCAACGTACGTCGTATGGTATGTACTGTACTGTCATTCTAAACCCTGGCACACGCCCAGATCCAGCTGAGCTGATCGGTGTGGTTGACGTAGGCCTAACCAACGCACGGTCTCGGTTCCTGTGCGGTTTCACGGTGATCGGTAAAATGTGGCGAAATGCTGCGTATTATACATAATGTGGCGCAACGCACAATAAATATATTCAGGCAAGGAAATGATTCGTCTCCTTCTCTAGAGCTGCGTATGTCAGTACCTGTAAGGCGCGAGAGCGAGATGAATGTTCGTAACAACTTCGACCGCGTACCGGCACCGGTGGGGAAGAAAAACGTCGCTAATTCGCACTGTCGTTTCTCCGTTCTCGGCAGCACGTTTTGTGGACGTGAACTTTATTTGACGAAAAAGAAACAACAGGGGTGTCTAACGTCGAAACAAACACTAACAAAATCGGATATCATTAACCAGAAAGGTACAAATGCAGTGCAGGTTACGGCGCAAAGAGTTTCAGGAATCAGGTTGTTTCCCTTGTTCCGATAATACCTCAGTGGACACACGTTGAAGATAATCGATCAGAATATACAGCGCCAAAAAAAAAAAAAAAACGATGCGCCTCGTCCTGTTTACTCTCCTCTTTGTCCTGTCGTTTTTTTTGGCGCTGTATATTCTGATCATGAACCAACTAGCCCAAATTTCTACTTTGCTGAAGATAATCGAATCGAACATACTCAGTTGTGTGCCACAGCACGTACGGCATCATCTCTTGCGGCGATGAAAACATGCACTTGTATTTCCACGTGCACCAAGCATGGGTCATAATCCGAAACCGAAACCAATTAAATTTTCCCACGATGTCTGGCTGGGTTCTCGACAAACACGCAAATATAAACAAAGCGGAACGTTTGTTTTATTACTATAATATTATATTACAATATTATTTTGTGCACTTCATAAAATTTAGTGAATTTAATATTACGAAAAGTTGAAACACTCATCAACGTGATCTGGCAACCATGGCAACGCTCGGAATCTTTCCGAACTTTTCCGAATCGCTTGAGATTCGGCTACTCTTCCGAATCTTTCCGAATCTCCAGATTCGGCTCCGAATCTCGATTCGGATAAAGATTCGTCCCATCACTAGCTATCATCACCTGCAGCCAACTCGATAGCCCCGTTGCCATAGCAATCCGTAAAAAAATTAACGCCGCAAGCCGTTGAAGTCGCATTCGGTCGAACTCACGCAAGTGTGTGAACCAGCCTTTCTAAGCTTCTATGCGCTACGCATTTGAGGCTGTCATGTAAGTCATTGGAACGCTTGGTTTCGGCACGCCCCAAACAGCTCGTGACAATGAAATGTACATAGGGGTAGTTTCTTGACACATTCGAAACTGAAACCAATAGAGAAATAACTGTTCATCGAAAAACACCGTAATTTTCGTACGTCTCCCAAAATCAAAGTCAAATTGGACGTTTAGTGATTTATACAGCGTAAGGTCGGTCTGCCATAATGGGGCGACACTGGTTTACACTAGATGAGCAGTTTTGCCAGTGCAGTACGACTGCTAACGTGTGATCAACGGTACGTCTACCGTTGATGAAGAGATACAAGATTTTATCCGCCATGAGCACACAACAATTTGGACTGATATTTCAGCCTCTAGATGGCACTGAATTTGTAAAAGGGTCTTACGTGCACCCTCCAGGAACAGAGGGTGCACGTAAGCGTGTGCTGCGGACCCTCCTCGACTTCGTGTTCGAGGCGGGACTGCAAGCGCATATCTGACTTCCCTCACGGCCTAGCAGCCAGGCGTCCGGCCACCGCTGCATTCTCTCCTTTCTCTTTCTTTTTTTCGGTCAAATAATAAACGTTTTACTGACTGACTGACTAGGGTCTATGACGGCTGCAACCGGCAGTGGGCCTCTGCGTCAAGGCAGTAGTTTTGTGTCTTTCGTTGTAGAAAATATACAAACTTGCATTTCCAACCTCAGACATAAAATAAATGGATATAGCATGCTTTTTTTATTATAAAAATGCAAACTTATGCAAAGGGGTGAACTCACACTTAGCAACATTTTGAAATCGGCAGTACAACTACCACGGCGTTCGGATATCCGACTGTTCGGAAAGAAAGAAGAGCAGAAAAGTGGAAAAACCCAAGGGGGAGCCTAAGGAGAAGCCCAACTTCCAGGATCGCCTCCTCCTCCTCCTCCTCCTTCTGACGTTGGTGACGTCATGCCTCCAAGCGCTACGGCCTTGACCCTTAATTGAACCTGAATTAGATAAAGCAGCGGAAGGAGGCTTGGGAATAAACATAACCAGTTTGTCTGGATTGTTTTCAATGACCAAAGTTTTTCTAATCTGAATTTGTAAGTTTAATTTTATTACAACCTCGATAACTCTAATAAAACATCAATTTCTGTGCTCAAGATTACTCTATTCTAACATTATTTCAGAGTAATATATACTATTTGGTTAACATTTCATTTCATACCAACAAAAACTATGCAAAGCCGTCTATACTGCTTTTCATCAACAAGGATCTTGTTGCCATGCATATATGGTGTTTCTGTGAGCAACCAAACAGCTATTTTTGTGTTTGTGCAACTCAAACCTGTCGTGCAGTAGATGCCAACGAAAGGCTGCACAGAAGTGAGAAGGTAAAGTAGATATGTCTTTTAGTTAAATAGGCCCAACACAAGAATCTTAACATATAATATTCGCAGTGGTATGAATAAAAATGAAGTGTGTGCATGTTCTCTAAAAGTACTTTTGCTGCTCCAAAAGGTGCTCCAAAATGACTCGGACCAGTCACATCACTGGGTAACTACTACGGGACGGCATTCACAACTCTCAGTCATTGATGAAATCTACACGAGAAGTATTTTTCGCTCCTCACTTTATCAGACGGCTCTTCGAGTGCTGGTGGATTGAGTTCGGTTGACTGGGCATGAGATAATCACGGCTTTTTTCGTCAGCGCCAGGAGGGGATCCCTGTGTTTTAAATTTCCATCTCGAGTGTAAAGCAAATTATCGCCGACTTTGGCTCCGAACGTTTTGTGTAGCGCAGGGTTCAGGTAAGTTGATATCGTTTAGAAACGACTGACACTTGCTGTCCGTCGACTGCCACACGCGATGTGCACGCAAAATGCCTCTACGCCACTGTCTTGTTGCACCCCCTTTAATGTGTTCGTGTTTTGCAATTGCGTCAAAAGCGCCAATGCGGACATTGAAAGCAAATGGCGGCGGAGCACTGAGATGAGCGGCCCTTAGAAGCAAATGGTGGAGCACTGGCTCGTGACGTGTCTTGCATGTTCTTGCAGCAATGGTTGGCGGCACTTGTCAAGAACCACGAAGCGTTAACTTTATAAAGGGTAGGGTGCCTACATGTCTGTCTGTCTCAGGGTGAAGACATCCTTCGTTGCACGGATCCCCATGTATAGCGGGTTCGAATCCCGGCCGAGGTGCCCGCAATCTGACGGAGGCTTATTGTGGAGGAGGCGCCGTGTAACCGAGTCTTTCGGTTGCACGTCAAAAGATGCCCAGGTGGTCCAAATTAATCCTCAGTCCTCCGCTGGGGCGTTGCTGCACGTTACTTCTATTTTGGCTTTAATCGGCCATTTTCGCGCCAAAACAGATATAGCGGAAGAGCGGACGCGCCGCGAATTTCTACCGAAGTTAAAATGCACCTAGGTCGGGACGCGCTGCCTGAAAGTACCGCTGAGGCATGGTTGTATAAAAACAATATTAATTGTTCCGCAAAACCCTGCAAACTAAAGGTTATAAAAACATCACGCGCCCTTCATTTTGTAGTAATCTCCAAAAAATTTCGTACAAAAAGAGTCTTTTCCGTTTGTTTTTACACAAAAACATGCTTTCTGAAAGCTCAATGTGACCACAGTACAGACAAATGATAAAGAGTGGCGCTGTTGTCGTATTTAGCTCGGTCTCGGTGGACGCCAGCGGCCCAGGTTTCGACGGCGAGTTTCCCAACTGAGTGTTTTAGTAACGTTGATGGCAACTGTGCCAAACTATTGGCGGTCGTTTTGAGACAGGGGGTTCGGTGGCCGTGTGGGCTAGCGCACACTTGCTCGGAGCACGTGGAGCGAACGCTCGCGCTGCAGAATCCAGGGATCGTGGGTAGATCTGGATGAGCATCGATACCGGCGTGCGGTCGTGTATGACTACTGCGTGGTGCACGTTAAAGACCCCAGGCAACGTTACTAAAACACTCAGTTGGGAAACTCCCCGTCGAAACCTGGGCCGCTGGCGTCCACCTAGACCGAGCTAAATGCGACAACAGCGCCACTCTTTATCGTTTGTCTGTACTGTGGTCACCTTGAGCTTTTTGAAAGCCTGTTTTTGCGTAAAAACAAACGGAAAAGACTCTTGTATGAAATTTATTGGAGTTAAGTACAAAAAGAGGGGCGCGTTATGTTTTTAAAATCTTTAGTTTGCCGGGTTTTGCGGCACAATTAATATTGTTTTTATACAACCATGCCTCAGCGGGACTTTCAGGTGCAGTTCCTCGAGTGGCCGCTGCGGGAGAAACGGTGGCGTTGTGTTCGTCATTAGCTCGGTGCTCGGAGACAGAATGGGGCCACTTTTTCGAAGCTGTCTCTATGGGAGTTTCCCAACTGAGTGTTTTAGTAACGTTGACCCCAGGCTAGCGGTTGCACTGCACTGGCTAAATTGTTCAAGGGGCTTATGGGTCGCCGCTTTGTACTGGTCAGTTCCTCTGTTCCAGCCGTCGAAAGTGAAACAAATTGAGAAATAATTATGAGGTGATAGAAGAACCAATACTCATATGCCATTGACGTGCGAAAGTGACGATGCCCGATGAAATAGTTTCATGACCGCCATTTCTTTGTCGAAAATGACTCTGCTTTCTGAGCAACCAGATGACACCGAATTTTGAAAAGGGTCAGCGTAGCTTCCACAATGCTGCAGCCCCGCAATGCTTCGAGAGCACGTGATTTTGTCTTCCGTCTGATCCACACGAGCTCTCGTGCGAAGGAGACGCCAAGATACACGCGCTTGTACAAGTAACTTTGACAACGTTGGGGCGCACTTCAGAACCTTCCCCAATCTGCCATTTTGTGTTAGATGTCTCGCGATGAAACTTATAGGCCCCACTACGTATTTGATGGTGCCAGATGAATCTTTCAAACGCTGTCCTTTTGCTCTCGCCAGGCAGCTCCTAAGCAGCAAAAAGGAAGACATGATGACGTCAAGGAACATGTTACAAAAAGAAAGTAATCAATTACAATTACAATTACTCTAAGTTAAAAAGTGTTCAGTTATATTACTTGAAAGAAAAAGTAATTTAGAATTCATTGAAAAGGTAACCATTATTTTTCCGATTACTTCAGGCTGCCTACGCTTTGCCACAGAAAGGTACAGGATGAAGATTCGTCTTGAACCGTTGAACAGACGTGATGCGTCCCCTACATTTAGCTCATATATTAGGGCCTTGGCCAAACTGCAAAATGCCCAAAAGGGCACTTGACATTATGTGTGACTTTTGAAAATAGTGGCATCTTATATAACTATTAGGTGCTGAGACCAGGCGTTTACCCAATCATGAGTGTGTATGTTCGTGAACACGTGTACGAGTAAGTGAACCTAACTGTGTGCAGTGTGCGAAAGAAGTTATAGCGCGTTCGTTGTTGAGGCCGGAAGAGATGGTGCGACCGACTACGAGCTTAGGTGAAAGTGTTCTGTTTTCTCGTGCCGTCGCGCTCGTGCGTGGGAGCACCGTCGTCGTTGTCTTCGCCGGTAATGTTGGGCCGACGGACCGCCACGAAGCTCCACACAGACAACGACAACGAAGTCCACAGTGCTGAAGACTAACTTGTATACCTGTTTTGTGTTCGTGAACTTTACCTCTTTTGCCTTTTATGATACTGTATCCACCCGCTTTGTGTTTGTGGTGCTGTGACTGTGTCACGCTTGTGATCCTCCCCTTTTTTCATCCATTCGCACCTCTAAAACTATCATAATTCTTTCTTCCTTCCACATTCAAGTTAGGAGTAGCCGGCGTCGTTTTTAAGGCTGCCAATATCTCCACAGTAATATTTCATTATGTTTCTCTGTCTCTCACACACACGCACACGCACGCACACACGCACACACATAGCTGCTGTGGAAACGGGTTTTGCGTGCTCTCTCTTATTGGATTAAAATCACCAGATCATTGCAAACTACTCATCTTCTCAACCTACCGCTCTTTGTAGACCTTCGCCCTGTCGGAGGTATCAAAGGGCGCCGTTAGGAAAGAGAGGTGAAAAGCTTCTTTATACACCAACTCATGTTTACAAACAAACCGGAGCGCCCCTAGCAGACGCCACCGACGCCGCGCATGCGCGATGGGGGTGTGGGCAAGAGGCTCGCCGTCGCCCATAAACAAACCATAGGCTTGTAGTTCTCAAGTAGAGTGCCTTCATACACACGCGCTCTTTTGCGTGAGTGGTGACATCTCAGCCATTTTTCCGCCCGATCGTTTTTTTATGCATTTTGAAGTGCGCGCGATCCGGTGTCACTCAGCTCGAGCGCGTAGCTTTGGCTAATGCATAGACGCCATTTTACCGCCCAAGTCACGCACCGAGTGCGCGAGAGCGTCACGCGCTGGGACATTCAGGGCAACAATGGATGTCTTCACCCTGAGACAGACAGACATGTAGGCACCCTATTCTCAAGTTTTGAGCAGCGCTCCAGGCGAGCAAGATAGAATATTTGGCTCGCGTTTGCGTCATTACGCTTCCCCACTAGAGTTTTTTTATTATCTGTTCCATTATAAGTGCCAGCGTAGCGGAGGCATATACAAGAGCGAGTTCCGAGCTTTCAGTGTCCTTGCCAAGCACGTGCGCTCGTGCAGTGCGAACATCGTTCGGGGGAACGTGCTTTTGGAAGTAGCTTTGGCTTCGCTAGCATGTAAAGTGAAACGTCCGTGCTCGTAGAAGCATGAAAGAAAGCAATGCAAATATCAAAGCTGAAAGGAATGTTTAATGGGACGCTGCGGCCGCAAGCTGCATCTCTTTTTTTTTTTAATTTTATTTTCTTAGAAGTTTTTTTATCGCGCATCTACAAATGCTGACAGATGCTTGTATTCGACCGTGACACGTGCAAGATCGAACGTTACAGAGCCACCTGGGCGGTGCATCCATCATAATATGGTCGCGTCTTGCGAACGCGCTCGCGCCCCCTGCCCCAGAGCAACGGTTCTATTGAAATGCAATGTTGTCGGCGGCGGTGTGAGTCCCCCTGCCCTTTTTCGAGTTCGAATTGTTGATTCTACGTCTTCCTGGCGATGTCTGACTACTTGAGCGGCGTCAGCGAAATTACCGAGGTTCGCTACACTGCGAAACTTTGCCTAAATAGTGTGACATGTGGCGATTCATTCCGCTTGGACGCCGCAGTATGTACGCTAAAGCCTGATTCGCATGAAAAGATTTCGCTCGCAATATTCAGTCGCGACGCCGCTCGGGCTGCAAAAACGTGAACCGTAGCTGAGATGGTCGACGTCGATACTGAAAATCGCTAGCAGAATCGGACCAAGTGAATTAGGCATAACAAGTCGGTGATGGTCACTGGTAACAATGATCAACATCTCCTTGTATTTACTGTTTACGCCGAGCTGCTTACCAACCTTCAAACTTTAGTCTTCTGAGGCCTGCACTTGTTATCGCAAGTACCGGGCCAACATTTGGTTTTCGGGCCGCCGTCGTCTAAGAGAGCAGACGACAAGCAGAAACGTTTGAAAGAGCAGACAACAGTTCGAACGATCAGGCGGCCGTTTGAACTTGAAGACGCACTGAACGTAGTCCGCAGGTGGTCCGCACAACTTGACGGTTTTCTGGCGTTTATGTTGGAACAACATAAGTATCCGTGAATTCAACCCAAAGTGCTTCCCGCCCAAGCAATCCTTAATCTTTAAAGATTGCTTGGGCGTTCGTTCAATCTTGAAAGAGAGAAACTTTAACGGTAACAACGAAAACACGCAATCTTAAGATATAATACTGGGCTTTGAACAAAAAAGTCCAGACAGGCCCACAAAATATTCCGGTGCGTACACATCTCTGCGGAACACTCGGGTATCCAATGACAAAAAACTACGGAAGAGTGCCAGAGAATAGTGAAGTTTAGAATACGATTAAACATAGACACTGCAATGCGCACTGGCAATGAGCAAGTCAAGCGTCACGCTCATTGTTCCTGCGCGGATCACATTTTTCAGAAATGTTCGTGCTATGATCATGCTTTGGGTTCTTTCCGTTCTTCGATGTTGTTTTACGAGAAAGGGGCAGAAAAAAGTACCAGTTTCTATGATTTTGTAGGGTCTAAACACTTTCGGGGCTGGCTTAAATGTTCCGGTGAATGTTCAAAAGCGCAACCCCTAGCAAGTGCTCCTGGGAAGTTGAAGCTCTTAGGTATGACTTGAGTCTTCGGAGTCTCGAGAACGAACGTTCCGTTTCAGCGGTGCTAACGGGCATGGTGGCCAGGATTTTCAGCAGGCGGTTTACATTAGGATACAGGGCCTCCGGACCAAGGCAAGTTGCCTGTACCGATGAGACGCGCTAAGCGGTGCGGTCCTTCAACATCCGTGTCCAAACTAGAACTTCCCCAGGCAGTTTATTTAACGAAACGAATGTTCCGCACAGGCTGGAGATTTTTTCGAATTCGAGGCTTGCGACATAGAGACCGACGTCGTTGGCCTCAACATCACTGTCACCTAGGGAGGACGATGCTGCAAGACGTGAATGTGCCGACTCTGTTGGAGACCTTGATGACACGCTTGAAGTTGTATAGGTCAATAATCATTCTTGAAAAAAACTTTCAGCCTTTCCACTCTGGTGAAGAAGGAACACCAGCGAAACTGTGCTATGGTGGGAATGAAATATTTATAAATGTAGGGATTAAGGTGTGATTTGGTAGTTGGTTATTTGAACTACGAACGTAGCGCGCAAAACAGACGAGGACGAAGAAGAAACACACGGGTCGAGCGCTGCGCTCATCACGTGTGTTTCTTCGTCCCCGTCTATTTTTCAAGCTGTTTCCTACGATGAATTCCCCACCAACTCGCCCAACAATCCATTCTTCTATGATAGGTTGAAAGGTTGCCGCCATCTATGAGCGACGGCGGCAACCAGACTGGTTATCTGGTTGCCGCTGTCGCTCATAGATGGCGGTAGCTGTCCAGAGTTTTGTGTCGACATTTGTTTGGTACCGGACACGAAACTGGGGAAACTCCACCCTAACAGCTCCGCTGTATAAAGCGTCAAGCGAGAGCGCTTGCAATACCACCTAGAAGACAAGGCCTGCGCATGACGTTTCGTTAGTAGATCCCCGACCCGCCCCAAGCGGCAAACAGCCCGAAGCTTGACGAGAGTAGGGGCCGCGTCGCAACTACGTCGCATTCACTTGCGGCCGCAGCTGTGTGCGTGACAGTTGAGCGCGAGCTGATAGCGAGCTTCCAGTGCATTTGCGACGTGCACGCGAACGCTCCCTCGGCCAGGAGCGCGAGCTAGCACGCGCTCCTGGCTTTGAGACGCGCATTTCTAGCGCGCGCGCTCGTTCTGCGGTAGAACGCTTCGAAGCACCCTCGAAAATGGCGTCCAGTGTCAGCGTCCAGCGTCCAACGAAGGGCTTTTCAGCCCTTCGCGCAGCAGTAAGGCACTTTCGCTCATGCATTTGACGCTCCACGTGAACGTCTAACTTCATCGTATGCTATTTGCAAGAGACACTCGGCGTGAGCATCTGTTTCATTATCTGTTACACAAACCACTGAAGCAGGCGATGGAGCAGACGATGTAGCAAACGATGTTGCTCATCCGGGCTAGCTAGGGGGCGCTGAGGGGATCTACTAGTGATGACGTTCAGAGGAGGAAACGCGCAGGCCTTGTGTTCTAGGTGGTATTGGCGCTTGACTATTGAACTCATTACTTTCATGACTCACGTGCAGAACGGAAGATTATAAACATTACCCACTGCAGCAATTAAAGAATTCAACTGTAGTCGGTGACAGGTCAAGAACGAAGTAGAAGTTCGTCCCACTTCTTTCCACTTTAGTAGAGCGAACGCGGGAGAGGAGGCGACTTCCTTTCCACCGTTCGCTCCGCTGAAGTCGAAAGGGGTGGGAGGAGTTTCCACTTCGTTCTTGACCTGTTCCCTACTATAGGTACGCTTTGAAACCAAGGGACAATAAGCATTCCAAAGTTGCTTCCACGGTGCATATGCTGCCACGTTTCTCGCTCGCTTCTTTTTTTCTTTTTCTCGAGGGAATGTTTTTTTTTTTTTTTTTTTACAATTTGGTTTGTGTATTATTGAAAATAAAGAAGTGCAAGCTAGTAAACTCTAAAAAAGTGCAAGACGGAACGAAAACAATAAAACAAAAACGCTAAGCCGTTTGTCATTTCGTCGTCCTGTTTTCATTGTAGAGTTTGCTCCCCTGAAATTATCGTCCAGTCCTTGAGACGCAGAGGGCAGGGGGACTTTAGTCAAGTCGCCTGCATCCTCCGAGGCGAGGCCAGCGTCCTTTGAGGTGAGGATTTCGCGGCTTTTGTGACGTCGGAAGCTGAGCCATTAAAGGAGAGCTGACACCCCAAAGGTCGTATATTTTTATTGTCTAAAACGATGCAAGTTGTAGTCATAACAACGCAACAATACCGCATCGCGCAAAAAAAAAAAAAAATAAATTTACCACGCGCGTGCGCGCCTTCTTATTTTTGGCGTTTTTCTCTCCCGCTTCTCACCTCCTTGCTTCGTTTGATTTGTGACGTCAAACATCATGAAATTTAGAAGCTTTGTAGGCAACATTTATATCACATTTAATAACAGCAATCATAAAACATGTTTTTTTTTTTTTTTTAAATTCAATTGCGAACTCGCTACGGCCCTTCTTTTTGAGATACAAAAAATCGGAGTCCGGTGTGATGTCGCCTCCTGGATTTTTATCCACCTTCGGAAGACATGGCGGCGCTCGACGCACATAACAGACGATGATCGGTGAGTCGGGGAATCGGACGAAGTGGTCTTTTTTAGGTGCCCGACGACCTTTCAGATTTCGAAAAGGAAATAGTCAAACGGTTAAAGCAACCGGGTTTGGTGTCTGTGTATCGTAGTTTCGGTTGTGTTTCCGCCGGGGCAGCCTTTCACACAGAACCGGCAAGATGTCAAGCGTCGTCTGCTCGCAGCGATACCGGGCGGCACGGCACGCACGGAGGAAACAGTTGCGTGCCGTGCCGTGTGCGCACCAATTTAAGTGCAAATAAATCACTCACTCA